>NW_027449260.1:0-28053 GCF_964194025.1 Convolutriloba macropyga
CAAAGAAACATTTTACAACATGGGAATAAAACTCAAATGACTTCACAGAATTAAATAACCATTTCATTAAATTGGAAAAACTTATCAATGGATTAATTTATAGAGAATTTGAGAAATCTGAGAGAACAAAAGTTGGACCAAAAATCAAAACCAAAATATGTGGACATACTTTTCAAAAAACTGCTATAAAGAAAATTAACAAAATACATTTCCAGGCTTTAGTACAACAATTTTTTTTAAAAAAAAATATGCGCTCTACATAACTAGTATATATATATATATATATATATATATATATATATATATATATATATATATAAAGATACTTCATGAAACTGATTTCAAAATCTTTGCGGTCAAAACATTCTGTTTTGAAAAACCAACCGTACTCAAATAAAAAGAATTTTGACTTTCTCTTCGCAAGCATTAAAATTAGGCAAAAGATGATTATTCCTTCGAGATGTCAGGTGGTGGTAAAGCATGACGATAGGCGAATGAGCCTGATTTTGAAAAAAACTCAACTAACATAAAATTCTTGGAGATAATTTTATTATTAGTTATCCCTTCGCCACGATAACCGGCCCGCAGCTTCCAGATTGTATCCTACAATGGATGAGAGGCATGGCCTTGGACAGCGCTCCACTGAAGCCTGTAACATTCAGATGTCTAAAAATGCCGACGTTTTTTACTTCTTTGGTATACTGGAACAAATCATAATACAAAAAACTATGCACAGTTTTGATTTCAACGGTTGACATTCTTTTAATTGTGATAGATAACAGAGCTATTACATCAATTTTGGCTTGCATTTGTGTCGGTTTACTTTTCTTTGGCTTACTTATCGTTAACCGAGTACTGGGTGTCTGTAAAAAGACATTGAGTTCTATTGAGGGTTGTTCGTTTCAAGTACTCTATTTCAAATATAACACTATGTAGAATAAGATTACTTGAATAAGAGATTTTTTCACTCTAACGTTGAGTTTATTTGAATAAACAATATGAAAAATCATTTTTTAAATTTTAAATATTCATATCGAAGACAAACGAGTGCTGGAGCCATGGAGATTTATGATCATCAATATTCTTTAATATAGGTGCGATAAATTAAGGTCGAATAGAAATTTACAAAACAAACCTGCATATGTATTTAAACGTCCTCGTAGGCCAATCCAATTCAATTCAAATTAATTTAAACGCTATAATAGAATTGAAAAAAGTTTTTTGAAAAATTTGAGATTGTTATGTTTATGTATTTGAGAATCATTTGTTGTCAGTCGCTTTAGTGATATCAGAGTATTAAATTGAATGTTTGAAAATCAGTTCAACATGAGTGCAACTGACTCTGCAACTCAGTAAAGTTTGATTCAACCACATCTCAGCTGATTAGCCAATTTGATTTTTGTCTTCCGTTTTACTCAAATCTTTTTCTATAAAATTCTAAATAATAAGCTAAAATGCTCCTAATTTTTTTTGAAAAGTTGTGTACTGATAGCCAAAATATGAAATTGGAATTTCTATCCAATATTTTATCTCTCGATTAGTTTTCTCTTTTGTGATTGGCTAAGATCTCAAATGACTGCTTCAAAAATTATGCTGGAACAGATGAATTTAGCTTCATTTCTACTCAACAGAATAGCTTCCTTGTGCTCTGATATTGAGCAGCCAATTTCTTTCTTCTTTTTTTTCTCAATGGTTCTATTTTAATTTTATCTGTGTTGTATTTTTCATTTTTTTGGATTTATAGATATCAAGTCAATGATTCTTTTCTTAGTAAAGGCTTAGCATAATGATTATTTTCAGATGTCAAAAATTCTTAGCAATTTTTCCAGTTTTCTGAAGGTGATGTTTCAAGAAACACATTGTCTACGCCTCGAATACTAAAACTGCGTCATGACACATTAATAAATTTAATTCTTTTGCGAAGTAGTCAACTAATTCACAAAAGTTATACCACTATTTTTATGTTGAGGTCCATAGCAGGGCATGTTTAAGACTTACATCTTCCTCAAAATGATAACTTTCATTCTTCAGTGGTTCAGCTAAAGTATTTAATGAATTTAAAAAGATATAACCAGCTGTAAAATTTTCTATGGTTTCTTAGCACAGTTTTGATTTTCTGTACTTTTATATTTAATATATTAGGCAAATAATATCAAAGCTTTTTCATTTTTTACCACTTCTTCTCGCGCGGAGATTTTGGGAGTCCACTGATGACCAAGTAATTTTCCCACGCGCTGGGTTTTTTGGATTCAACTATGAATCTTATGTTTCTCCGACCACTTTTTTTTCCCAGCAAAACTCAGTGGATCGAATGAAAATGCTGATTGGAGTGATGAAGGAACTTGTGGATTGTAAGTGGAGTTTATTTGGGAAACAGATCATCCTCGCCAATTTCCGTGTCCACTTTTTGTTCCTAATCAGTTATCTACTTGCATTGTACCTCCGGATATCTGCTAACTCCTCTTTAATATTCGCATTCATGGGTTTAATTTCTTTCATTCATTCCTGTAACAAAATTTTCTTCCTTTTTCAAGAGTTTAATATTCAGTTTTTTGATTTTTTGTGAATCTGTACAGAACAATGGTTCTGAGAACAGTCCTTTCTCTGACGATATTTAGTTGGAAACATCATTTTAAAGAACTTGGGGTTTAAACTTGTTTCCTAAGATTTATGAAACATCATAAATCTCATGAACACAAATATCTGATATTTTGATTCTATAAAACTACCATGAAATTCGAAGTAACTATATAACGCTTTACTTCACCAGACAAACACCTATTTAGCTCAAAGATTTTTTACTACATGGGACTTAAAATAAAACTCAAAAGGATTAAATAAACATTATAATAATTTTGAGTTTTTTGTCAATGGTAAGTTATCAACGGATTTATGACACTAATCTAATTGGAATTTAAGAAACCCGAGAGAAAACAATTGGACCAAAAATGAAGACAAAAGTATGTGGTTATGTTTTTCAAAATACGGCTATATAAAAAAATTAAAAAAATACGTGTCCAGAATTTAATAGAAAAAAGTTTTGAAAGATATATGCGTTCAAAAAACTAACACATAAACATCCAAAACTCAGAGAATGATTTCCATTGTCAACAGACTGATTTCAACCGTAAAAAAACTGATTTTTACCGTCAAAATCTTTGAGTTCATTTAGATTTGTTTTGCAAATCCAACCGTTCTCAAATGAAAAAAAAAAATCGAATTCTTTTTACTGGAAGCATTAAAAATACGCAAAGGTGACTAATCATTAGAGATCTCAGGTGGTGGTTGAGCAAGCCGATAGGCGAGGTAGCTTGTTTTTGAAAAAGGAGTCAGGTAAGCTTAAAAAAAACGTCGGAGATAATTGTTTTATAAGTTATCCCTTCGCCACGATAAGCGGCCCGCGATTTCTGGACTACATCCTACTCAGAATGAGAGGCATGGCCATAGACAATGGTCGGTCTACTGAAGCCTGTAACATTCAAATGTCTAAAAATGACGACGTTTTTGTTTCTGTGGTACACTGGAATAAATAATAGATCAAAAAATTTCTATGCACTGTCTTGACAGCAACAGTTGACATTCTGTTAATTCTGATAGAATACATAACTATCACACTATTTCGGCTAGCTTTTGTGTCGGTTTGCTTTTTCTGCGGCTTACTGATTTAACCGGGTTCTCAGTGTCAGTGAGGAAACTATGAGTTCTATTGAGTGCCGTTCAAATTCAAGTGACATCTTTCTATATATATCACTATATAGAGATAGACTACTTGAAAAAAGATATTTTTCTAGTCTAACGTTGCCTTTTTTTGAATGAACAAAATGAATGATCAATCTGTAGTTTTCAATTGTCATGTCGCAGACAAACTGAGGCTTGGAAGCATTGAAATCAACAAGGAGGCTCGGAAATGCGCATTCACTCATAAAGTTCCGATCCCGCTCATATTCAGTTTTCTCTTGATTGTCTACCAAATGGTGAAGAGATTAAAACTATTAACGCATCAAAATAGGGTTCAAAAAATTGCTAAATGAAAAAAAGAATCTATTTCAGAGGTCCGATGAGACCATAATTTGACTACTAGAAAAGACCGCGATAAAAATCAAATGATTAAAACTATTAGTTACGACCAAAACTCGTTCTCCTTTTTTTGAAAACCATTAATTACCAAATCAAATTGGCATCAGAAAAAAAATTTAATCTAAAGAAAGTTAACCTCCACTTCATTAGAAAAAACATGGTTTTTTCCTCAATGAGCCATGGTAGCAAGCCGACAAGAAATGAGCAAAAGGGCAAAAATTATTGGAAATGTTTTGAAAAGAAGTAATGTCAAACTGATTAGAAACATTATGCATCAATTAAAATCATTGAGAAACTTTCATTCGTAGCGATTAAGAATTTTCATTATCCAGTATTTTTAATACGATTACGAAAAGAGCGACAAAAGCACTCAAAAAGAAAAAAGAAGTGCAAGAAAAGATTTGAAGGAAAACGATTTCCCAGCCTATTAAACATTAAACTGTTTCCTAAAAATATAAAAAAAATTTTAGTGCGTGTGTTTTCACATATCGGGAGGACCATCCATTATTGTGAGACTGTGAGAAGAAAACAAAAATCTACAAAATGGGCAAATATGCGAAAATCAAGGAACTTTTTTAAAAAGTGGTTTTTCCAAGAACAAAGACCACTTGAAGAAAAAAACACTAATTATAATCAAACTGAAATTCAATAGATAAGGTATGTGACTTGTCTTTAGAGGTGCTAAGCTAAAAGTTGAGAAAAAGAATTTGCAAATCTCAGAAAACCACTGTCTTTTTTAAAAGAACAAATATTTTAAAAACCCATGGCCAACATAAGCTTTCGAATTAAAAAGCAGACATTTTACTTTGACATTTCTTCGAACACTAATTGCGCGTGTTATTAATCAGACTAAGTCATAAGACAACCAAAATAACAATAAATGCAAGCTGAACTAAAAAATTTCACAAACAACTTTACGAAACCACAGTGTTGAAGCCATTCAATTTATAAAAAATTGACCCCTAGAAAATTAAATCTTTAATTGCGTTTCTGTTGAACATCATCAAGACTTTTTGTGAAACGACTATCTCAAAATGAAAGCAATGAGCCGAAAATTGAAAAGTATCTATGTTTCTCAAAAATCTTCTGGCGCAAGTTGTCTAAGCCCTGAAAACAACATTCAAAACGTTTAACCAACAGAAAATAAGTTGTTTGGTTCAACAGAATTTTACAGAGATCTCTTTAATAATAAAACTAAATTACGAAAACGATCCAACATTGTAATATACGAAAACCAAACGCAAACCAGAACGAAACGGGAATAATTGAATAACAATTTTAATTTCTTTTTGAAAAAATTTAAATTGAAAGTCAATAAAACCATTAGCGATATACCTATATCAGTTATTAGGATCATTTATGTATCTTTAATTGGTCACTGAGACCTTTTTACCAATATTTGGCATACTACAACAAAACTTAACAGCATATAGAGGGAAAAAAGTACTAAAATCTGCAAGAGAACGGTACCGCAGCTCTTAAGACCATATGTTATGCAAACAATAAACGTGTTCTGGAGTCAGTGTTGACTTCCAACAAAAGGATTTATAAACTTATTTTATTTAATAAATAAATACTGAAATACTCAACCCTGATTGGTTTAAATTATGGAAATACCTTTCCCTTAAATGTTTATTTGTTATTCCCAGAGACAACGAGACAACACTACCCTTTAGTCGGTACCAGTCAGACCTGATATAATAATAAAGTATATTTCTCTCTCTCTACTCCGCTCTTGTTTTGTATTGAGATATACGCTAGACTTTAGCATTGCGGCCGGTGCACTGTCTGCTGAAGCTCAGATAGAAGAGTAACAGACTAGAGGAATAGAACTTTAGTTAGTCAGGTAAGCCTTAAGATATTCTGTATTCTTGAGACAACCATAAGACAGTTCCAGAAGTACCCTAATAAAGGTAAGCCTTAGAACACGTCTTATCTGGTGCGACCAGTGCCGGACTAATTTTGAAATAACAAACAATTATTTTTCATTGTCCGTAACGGAAAAATTAACAATAATCACAGAATAACCTATCAACAGAATAACACTACAGTAATAACAATGGCCAGTAATTTCCATCAACAACTAGATGATAACAATTATGACAATTACTTAATACCATTCAAAATCTCTGATGATTGTCCTTTCGAAAATCGCGAAACAATACACAAAATATTAATAAATTTGAAGAATAACTTCTTCAAAGAAACAAAACACATACAACAAATAAGTATACATAGAAATCATTTAGCTCATTATCTTCCAGTAATACTAGTAGGAAGAGACCAACTAAATAAAAACTATATATTTTCATTAACAAATGAAAACAACCAAAAACGGATGTACTATAATTTCCAAAACGACATAACGCTACCAGACATGTTAAAAACATTTTTAAAACGGCATGAAGACACCCAAGATAGAACAAAACTAAAAGCGATACCGACTTCAACATACGAGATACTGCGAAATACATCTGAGTATCTAAATGAACATCACAAACCGATACACTCAGTTAACGATAAACTTCAAAATGATATAACAAATTATAACAATTGGTTAACTAGAATTATTGAGTTAAAAACAGAATTGAAATCAGCCACCTTAGATGTAGTACAAATAATTTCTGAATTCACATTCCTATTCTGGTTAGATAATTTTGAACATATTGACGAAAAAAGAAAAGAATTTGGAATAGCATTCAGAATAGAAATTGAAAAAATCAATGAGGAACTAAAACAAATTTGGAACAGTGAGTATTATTCACCGTATTTTGAAAGTACATTAAAAGTATGCTCAGATAGCATAAATTACATACAAGGTTTAGAAAATTATATACAAATATTAGATCAGGGACAAACGGGTTCTACCACATTTAACCTATCGAAAACAGTAACAACAACTTCGACACCGAAGGATATCCAATTGAATACAAATCTTCAAACAAAACAAAAATCAACAATTAAACCAGATAAACTGTTAACATCAAATTTATTTGGTTATCATCAAACAATTACAGACGAAACATTTATTTCGGATTCCGAAGAAAGAGAAAAAGAAATAGGATTTCCCAATTGGATACCAAATACAGTGAATCAAAGAGTAAGAAAGAAAACTCAATTGACGGATAATAACAACTATAGAAATAATAATTATATAAATACCTTAACGGATAATAACGACCAAAATTGGCAACAAGAAGCACAAAACTACAATAACTTAAAAAACGAGATAACAGAACAAGTAACAAACAATACAAATAAATTAATAGATAACATAGAAAATAGATTTCGACAAATAAATGAGAACATTGAAAGAAAACAAAACGAAGCATTACAATTTATGTTTGACAAACTAGAAAAAACTATAAATGACATAAACACACAAAACAATAGACACTCAGAAAATAGAAATACAGAGACTAATTATTTAACAGATCATAGACACGAAATCAGAACAAGAGTATCAAATTCACAAACTACTAATTCTAATACAACGGAAGAAAGAGAAACAACAGTCACAGAACCTCCACTACCGTTTTATAAACAATTGACATCAATGAGCATAAACGAAGAACCATTAATTGAACAAAATATAAGCAGCGGGTCAGTACCAACAACAATAAAACCATTCGATGGCACAGATCCAGCGTATACTGTCGAAGAATATTTGAACAGTATAGTCGCAGCGATGATATTCAGCAGCGGCATAGAACCAGTCAATAAACCAGGTCACCACCAATGGAAAGTAAAACGAGCAGCCTTAATATTACATACATTACAAGGCCCAGCCCAAAAATGGTATTCAACTCTACCGAGTGAAACAAAATTAGATTGGGAAATTTTCTGTAAAGAATTCTCAGACATGTTCGATTCAGAAAAATCAAAACAGCAAGCAAAAATAGTATTACAACAACTACAAAAACATACTAACGAATCACTACGCTCACTTGCACTACGAATAGAAACACTTGTCAAAACAGCATATTCATTATATACAGAAGATTATCGAAACAGCGTAATGAACCAAACATTTATTAGATGTTTGGATAACGAATTAAAAACAGCAGCACTGAAAAAACACGCAAACCATAAACAAACACCAAGAGAACCAGAAATGACATTCAAAAACTTAGTAGACAAGATAGACCAAATGGATTTGACAAGAACAATAACAAATAATCACAAACGATTATATGAAGTCAACCAAACAACAAATAGTATTCACGACGATCTTAAACAAATGAATATCGCATGTAACAATATAAACGATTTAAACCAAAACGATTTGGAACAGTTTGAAGGAACAATTTGTAACGTCCTTAATGGAATTAACAATACTTACGACAGAAAAAACTTTAAAGGACGACCAAAATTTGCATTATTTTGTAGTTACTGTAGCTCTCATGGTCATACAAAAGGCAGATGCTTTAAAAGACCAAGAAGAGAAAGCATACCAAGACCGAAAGAAAAATCCTTTTACGGTCATATGAGAAACAACCAAAACCTACCAAATCGGAGAATTGACTCAAATAATGTTAATGGACGACAATTACCATCGACGTCACCAGTTTATAACAGTTCGAGAAGCAGAACAACATATAGACCACAATCTCGAAATAACTATAATACACCGAATGATCGACGAAACAAAAACTATAACAATTATAATAATAGAAATTTAAGTTACAATAGAAATAACTATAACAGAAGCAGAACAAACAGCTACAACAGAAGCAATAATTATAACAGTCGAAACAACAGTAGGTCGAATTCAAGATATAACAGTCAAACAAGACCACAATCACCATATAATAATAATAACAACAGAAATAACAATTATAATAACAACTATGATAGACAGAGGTACAATAGTAGAGATTCAAGTAGAAGAGATGACTACAGAAATAGATCGATCAGCGATAGTAGACATAATTCAAATAACTATCGCACAAATACAAATAACAACAATGCTAGGAGAGACAGACGAAATTCATCAAATAGAGAATACAATAACAGAGATAGATCACAAGATCGCAGATCGAACGGACATAAATATAACAATAATAACAAAAATAGAATAAATAGCATTGAGGCCGAGAGACAAAACGAGGATCCACCAGGTATAGATGAATACGAATATACATCAGATTCATCGAATGAAGACCAGGAAATACTTGATAAATTCTACAATGCAAACGAAGAAACATGTAACAACATAGTAAATGCATTAGAAAACAACCCAACATGGATTCTACCAATGTATCAATGTAATAAATTTGAACAAGATTTCACAAAACAAAAACCAATACTAGAAATCGATTTCCTACTTGATTCTGGAGCAACATTAAATCTCATAAATGAAGACACTTGGAACGAAATACAATATAACAACCCAGAAATACGTCTGGAAAGAGCAAACAAAACATTAACAGCAGCAAATAATACTACTATAGAAACACTTGGAACTATAACATTAAATCTTACAACAGATAGAGTGTCAAATAACAGAAACAAAATACAACACAATTTCAATATTCATTTCTACATAACAAAATGTAACCACAATATTCTAGGAACTCCATTTTTCAAGGAGTACATAGAAACAATAAACGTGAACACAAATAAACTAACAATAAACACTAGCACAATTCTAGATAATGATATAACATTTTTTATGAACAGTACAAAAGGATACCCATATTATTCTAGACTTTACCCAATTTTCAACAAAGAAACGATCTATCTAGACAGAGAACAAAATAAATGTATAACATTTCCAATACCAATATTTAAACAAATGGAAAACTCAAACGGAAAGAAACTTTACAGTTCCAAACATTATTTTGAACCGATAAACAAATATCAGAACATATCATTCACTGATATTAAAGATCTTACATCAGAAACCGAACATTTTATAGACATATTCCTAATAAACAAACAACAACATAAAATAACAATAAATGAAGGCCTAATTGGTTTCATTTATCAAAACGTAACATTCATAAAACAAAACGAAGAGATGTACCAAACCAATTCAATAGACTTCTTTACAGCGTTATATTTTCTTACTTACGAAAACGAAAATGATATCAATGAAATATTAAACATACAACAAAATGAAACAATAGAACAAGTAGCAACATTCGAACGAAAACCGAACTTCAAATGTAAATTTAATATCCACAAATATACAGAATCCGAAAAAGAATTCATTCAAATGTTTGATTTTCAACACTCATATTTAACACAAGATGAATTTGAAAAAATAGTAAAAATTATACTAGACTACAAACAAGTCTACGCAACAACAAAATTTGATGTGGGAAAAACAAAAGTCAAATTGAACCTCCCTATAAAGAAAGATGCAATCTTCAAAAAACAACGAATAAGTAAAGTACCGATACATTTACGAGAAAGAATACAAAAATTACTCGATGTTTTGAAAAAATACGATATAATTGCACCAGTCAACAAAGAACAATTATCAAAAGGAAACACATTCACAAATCCAGTAATAATATTACGAAAAGGAGAATCACTGAAGATAGTACTAGACGCGAGATACTTAAACAGTATGATTGACGAATCAAAATGTAATTGGCCAATCGAACCAGTTGATGTGGCACTAACACGCATAAATGGAACAATATTTACAACAGCAGATCTAAATAGCGCTTACAACCAAATACCTCTTGATGAAGAATCTATGAGATACACACACTTCACAATAGGCAAAGAACAATATTGCTTCAAACGTTTATTTTACGGAATATCTATTGGACCAGCAGCTTTTGCTTCAATACTAACACATTTTCTATATCCTTTAATACGAAAAGGAACAGTCATTACATACGTAGACGATATTTTCATTCAAACAAACTCGTACGAAATCATGTACGAAACACTAATAGAATATCACAAAGTATTGTTAAAGGAAAACCTAAAAGCAGCACCTGATAAAACATACTTCATGTTAAAAAAAGTTAAATTCCTCGGACACATAATTGAAAATAAAACAATAAAACCTCTCAGTTCACGAATAGATGGATTTCAAAAACTTGAACCTCCAAAAAGTATGAAAGCTTTACAAAGATATTTAGGAACAATAAACTTCCTTGCCAAATATGTTTATGGCATGCAGCAAATACTCCAACCATTTTATACTCTTTTACACAAAGAAACAGATTTCAAATGGACAAAAGAACATCAACAGATTTTCGAACAAATGAAAAAGACAATAACACATAACTTAGAATTAACAATGCCAGATACTACACAACCATTTTACATTATAACAGACGCATCAAATACAGGAATTGGAGCAGCATTACTCCAACAACACCCTACTGAAAAGAAAATGAAACTGATATCAGCAAATTCTCGATTATTCACACCTATCGAAATGCGACTCTCTACACTAATAAGAGAATGCTCTGCAATAATTTTTGCATTAACCGAATATGAATTCCTACTAACAGGATCAAAACACCCTATTGTATTATTTACAGATCATAAACCGATCATCTACCTATTTACACAGAAAAATAAACCAAATCACAGAGTTTACAGATTCCAGTTAATACTGATGAAATTCCCAAACTTACACATAATCTGGACAGAAGGAAAAAATCTAGCACTACCAGACCTGTTAAGCAGAACAATAGACGAGGAACACTTTACAAAAACCAGAGATATAACAGTAGAATTACCAGAAAACATAAAATTTTTCTTTGCAAAAACACCGTTTACAAATAACCTCGAATGCAAATACAGCGTTTGCAATAATCCGAATGATGAAAATACAGACCGAACACATTACCCAGTATTAGCAAATATACATAATAATTACTTTGAAATCAACATAGACAAAAATACATATAATCCGATCTCATACGAGAAATACAATACAGAAACTAAAACAAACCTAATACCAAAATACAAACCAAAAATAAAAGATTGGCAATCACCAACAATAGAAAAAGACGATCTTATTATTAACAAGAACCAAAAAGGACCGTACACACCTAATCACTACGATGATTATCTCAGACTGATCAATGTCATAAAACAAAACTCAGAATATGAAAATGCAAAAATATCCGATATCTTCTATGACGAAAAAACGAAGGTAACAGAACAACTTATTAAAGAAACACAAATATTAGATCCTGTACTACACAGAGTGAAAATGTGGAAAAAACACAATAACAAACCACACTCAGTAACACTGGAGATCCGTGGCAACAAAGGATTATTTGCTTATTTTCGGAAATATAAATCAATAATAATTGACGAAACAACAGAATTAATAAAAATTATAATAAATGTTCACAAAAAGTCGCTACAACGAATTTGCCTACCATTAACGTTATTACTATGCGTATTCTACGAAAATCATTGCATAGATCTAGTAGGTCATACAGGACTAGAAAAAACAAAACGAAATATAATGGAAAAATTTTACTTCCCGAATCTCACAACATGGATAAAAATCCTTATTGCAGACTGTATTCCATGCCAAACAAACAAGGTATTCGCCAACACAAAGATAAAAAGTAAACAAGAACAATTAGCACCAACAAAAAAGTATTTTAATGAAATGATAATGATAGACACAAAAGGACCAATCTATCCTACATCAGAAGGAAACAACTATATATTCGTTATAGTTGACGCATTTTCTCACTATGTAACAATAATGTGTGCACCAAAAAACACAGCACACTATGCATTTACAGCATTATTCGAACATTGGTTCATGAAATTCGGACTACCCGATGAAATACGATCTGATAATGGATCAGAATACATTAATACAGAACTAACACACTTATGTAATTACTTCGAAATCAAATTTAAACCAAGTACAACATATGCACCTTGGACTAACGGTCTCGTAGAAGGAACAAATAGAATAATTGGACAATTTATAAGAACATTGCTGAACGAAAAATACAACAATTGGTCACGAAAAGCAAAATTTTTCCCTTATGCTTACAACACACATTACCAAACACGACTTGGAATGTCACCATATGAAGTAGTTTTTAATCAAAAACCAAGACAACCAACAAAGATTAAACTCGGAACAACAACAGATGAAATGGGCAATTGTAACCCATCAGATACAAGTGCATGTAACAAACAACCTACACATACACATTTAGAAAAACAATTTAATCACCCGAAAATTGCGAAATTACAGAAAGGAACATTCGCAAAATGGTTTTTAGAAAAAGAAAAGCACTATAATGATACATATCAGAGAATAACAAAGATTCTACAGAACAGAAAGAAGCTAACAGATGAGATGAACATTCGATTTCGCACAGCGAAACCACTTGAAAAGAATACATTCGTATTACTTACAAATCAACAACAAATTGAAGGAGTATCGAAAAAACTACTACCACTAAAAACAGGACCATACATTATTATCGACAAACCAACAGATACAACCTACATTTTAAAAGATAATAATAAAGAACGAATAACAATCCATAGAAATCACATTGTACCCTACTACCCGAAAGAAAAACATATCAAATTAGAATTACAAAATTACTTATTAACAAACGAAATACCAACTTTAAAACAACCAAATTCACATACAGATGAAAATAAAACATATAAAAATAATAACCATACAGAATCAAAACATACACACAAATACAACCTTCGCAAAAGAAAAGTCACAATAACCAAATAATGAATAACCTGAAACAAAAAATAATTATAATAATAACAATAATAATTAATTAATAATAATATATAAATAACACGAACATATAAATACATATTATAATACAGCTAAATGAATGTATGAATAAAACATATTAACACATATGAACACATATTAATATGTATATCATTCAATTACATACATGTAATAATATACATATAACACACTGTAATAACTTATAAGTTATTCTATTCAGTGGACAGACATTGCAAAAGTTATCACGAACATAAGAAAATACCAAAATGAAATCTACATTTTTAAATACACCTAACCCTATTCGTCTCCTACTTCCCTAATTCCCTACGGAATTTAATGGAACAGCCATTTCAACTAGATTTATATACCTAGTATGCCAGTACTTATACTGATAATATATCAGAATGCCAGTACTCCTATTAATAATATATTCAGTACTCCCCTGTAACACACATCCTAACCCTAACCCATGTGTGTTTTCCCGAATATATTCCCCCGAATAAATAAAACAAAATGTATTTACGTTAGTGAACAAACATCTTTGACTAACAAAAGAATATTGTATTAAAAATCAGAACAAAAATTAATAAAACATTCATATATCAAAACATCAAAAACATATATAAAAACATCGAAAGGAAATAAAAACATACATATATAAAATAAATAACACATAACGACTAAAAACCTTCAGTCTTCTTCATAAACTTCACTCTCCTTCGAAAACAAACTTCCGCTACACTTTCTTAATTGACAACTGTCTTCACTTCTTCATTCACATCTTCATTATAACTCTTCTTCCTCCATCTCATCAAACAGCAGCTCCGTCACAGCAACCCAATCACAGCCATCCCATCGCAACCATCTTCTCATACAACGTGAATACACCACCAATAATAACACAAAATAAATAAAACAAATAATCCGAATAACAAATCGTATAAAACAAACTGATATTGATACTAGCCCCTGAACCTCTCACATTGAGTTTGTCAAAAAGGTATTTTCATGTAAACAATTCAAACAAATAACAATAAAAACAAAGAACAAAAAGGTATTGATGTTCACAGGTTTAGAACTGGAATAGACGTTATTGTAGTTAAATTGAAGTAAAACAATAAACAATCAATCAAAACAATCAAAATTCAAGTAACAAAAACGTTCAAATAACAAAATGTAAAAAATTCCACGATTGATAAACTCGCGGAATGGAATAGATATTTTGTAGAAATTGATATAACAGAATAGTACATGTACAATATAAAAATGGAAAATATATAACACACACATAACAAGTTAACACAAAACACTAATAATACAACAAGTAAAATACGAAATACACAGAAACATAAATACTAAAATAAGGAGTTGAAACAAAATACAAACAGATAACAAAATACAAAGGATAATATCTTCCGCACTCATTACTGATAATAAAAGGAGTAACTTTCTCGATTCACAAATGTAAGAAAAGTAATAACTTCCTCTTTTCACATCAGAGGCGTGATAACTTCCTCTTTCCACATCAAAGGCGTAATCTGTTGAAACTATCTCCGTAGTAACAAATAATTAATTACGCGTTCCAGACAGCATCAATCCACGATGAAACAGCAACTCATCTAAAACACAGATCCAGACATTGAACAGCAACATTTAGTTCAGATTTAAATTGGATTAAAACAATTTAGTTCAACTTTGAATATCATTCGGTCAGACGACCTTCGGCTAAATAGATATGACATTTAAACAAAACTGTACGTCATAAACTAAACTACGTCATTACAGAAACGGATGTTATGAATACGGACGTTATGAATACGGACGTTATTTTAACAGACGTAATTAGTAGCATTTGTAAAATGCCAACCTCATTAGCAAAGCACAAAGTGATATGTTCAAAACGGACATAAGAGACTTGAAACATACCCCTGCAAACTCAAGAAGTAACAAATTAGAAAATGTCAACCCAATTAACATTTACAACCATTACAAAATGGTAATTATGAAATAGATCTGACACAGATCACAGAACATACTGAAGTAGACACTCCAGTACTAATCACTACCAAAACCTAACGTCATACCATCCCCAACGTCATACCATCCCCAACTTACACCATCCAATTAGACTTTATGAAATTGACACAGATTAGAAGACCAAGAAGTTGGCACCAACTAGATGGCACTAACTATAATGGCACCATCACTAATCATCAACTTGAAAGCTAATTGCTAGAAAAGAAATAGCAATTTAACAAATAACAAAACGGCAAATAGATGGCACCAACTTGATGGCACCAACAAATCTTTAAAGGGACCCTTAAACTTACCAATATCGTAACCAAAGATACTAATTACCAACCAACATAATCATGAACACCAACTAATTAAAAGAAGAAAGAATGGTAACAACAAAGCTAAAAGAATCTACGAAAGTACTCAAAAATCAAAAGAGACCCATCCAAAAGCTAACAAGACCCAGTAATTGACAACTCAAGAACCAGAAACGAAAAACGGAAGATATGCAAATGTCACAGACATTGTAGAGAATAAGAAACAAGAGAGTAAAAATCACAATTCTAATTTTGTCTTGTGCAAACAACTTCTCTCCGAAAATTGAAAAATTCGCTAAAAAATCAGCTAAGCTGAAAACTCTAAAAAATTCTCATACAATCCAACTCAGTTGACAAATAACTCTAACTTTCATCATAATTTCAAATTTCTTTTTCGAAATTCAGAATATTCCTCAATCATATCTCTCTAAATCAAAAATTTCAATAACTATTCACAGTGAAAGATTATCAACATCTTTCACATTTCACAACACAGCTCAACAATTACAGGTAAACTGAATTATCTTAATTTTATATCAGAACGATTGATACATCATTACAAATATCATTGTAATGAAACCCCACCCATGTTGTCAGTATCAGAATTTCTAAATTCTCTTAATAAAAACCAACTTGTAATCAAAATTGCCATACAAACAAACGAGTTTACAGATATTGAATACCCAACTGGTAGTCATCTACATTTTGACGACGATTACGTTGTAATAACAAACTGCAAAATTTCACCAAAAAACTATCTCTTCATATTTGAAGGAGTAACAAAAACAAAAGAAGAAATAAAACTCTTTTGGGGAGAACACCATTTTGATATACTTAAGTATACACTACCGTGTTCAGAAACAATAACAGAATTCGAAACATTAAAACAACAGATAACACAAACAAAGTGTGTTGACTTGAATCAACTAAAAACAGTTTTTATCGCAGTTTGCAAAAAAGAAGCTATATTCCTCGCGGATGACAGAACAAAGAAATAACATGATACCTCTAATTGTTATAATACTATACAAATCAACGTAACAGAAATTTCATGGTGCGGCACCGTTTAGTGTCAGTTACAATAGTAAATAACTGTCACTATTCAGTGTAGCATAGTGTAGCATTGTATCTGATTTACATAGTGCACAAACAGTGAACAAACTAATATAAGTTTCAATCATTGATTTCACAGAGGCACTAGTTGCAATATATATATTATTATCTAAAGTACTATTTTTCTTAACAATATTCTTGATACCATGTATAATTGTTGTTTCAACATACCTCGCAGTGGTAACCATTTCTGAAGTTATTCGTAACCGTAGAGTTATATACGCTAGCCCACCAGTTCAATAAAAACAAATAAAAATATCACACCACCTAACTCACACCACCTTATGCAGGACTTTCACTCAGACATCTTTCACATTTGTAAATCGAATATTGATATTATTGAACTCGAAATATTTAAATTCATCAAAATAGCACTAGTAATATACTTTTTCATACGAATGTGTTTAAGTTTAACTGAATATTTTCTTAACCCATAAAAATTGATTCACTTCCAGATATAGAAGAATATATCTATCACACATTACATTCACAAAGGTTTTACCTACAAATAGGATTTCCCGAAAATACACCGTTATACGGTACTGTCATTATTTACCAACTACAGATACATACTGCAAATAGAGAAATTTGGATATCAAACCTAGGAGCACAGACACACACACCACAACAAGAATTTATACCAGTACTGATATTAGCACCACCATATATACACATACCACAACACGGACCTGAAACAGGCGCATAAACGCATAAAAGCATAAAAACAGCAAAAATTGCGTCGTCTAATAATAATAACAGTAACAATAACTCTGAAAGACCACACCATAACGAAGTTACAGATCTAACAAATATACCAACCTCACCAGAAAATGAAGATACTGTAAGTATAGATACTGAAAATCCCTACACAGTACGACGAGAACGACCGGAAAGACGAGAACTTCTTAGAGCAAGACGTAGATCATCTCTATCCTTCCCCACACAAGAATCTACACTTGTTTCTTACGGTTCAACAGACATAGAATCTAATATCATTAGACCGATAGAAACAATACATTCAGAACCACCAAGTAGAACGGGCACACCCACACTACACAATTTTAGTATAAGCTCACCAAGCGAACACTCAAGTGTAAACACAGATCATACACCAACACCATATGAATTAAGAGCAAACCCTTTCTTACCCCCAACATTCCAACAAAGACAAGATTTTAATTTTGTGCAAGAACATTTCCGTGTACAACCATTACAGTCACCTAACAGTTCACTTTGGTCAGCAACATCCCCTCAATCAGCTAGTACAAGCACAACACCATTACGAACAAATCAAACATCATCCAATACATCTGTAAGCATACCCAGAGTTGATATCCCGAACTCTCTACAACCACCTAGAAATACAGCACTATCCCCAGCATCATTTATACCCGAAATTAGATTACCATCCAGCCATCCCGGAAGAACTAGATCAACCCCCATACTTAATCCTAACCCCCCAACAAAGAGCAGAACTAATGAACATACCTATTTATTCCCATTAGACCATAAAACTTGGAACCCACCACCTCCTTTATACGGACCTACAAACCTTGGAGATACACTTACAAATTGGGCAAGAAATAGATTAACTAACACACTTAATCTCACAGCACGACAACGCAATTCAGCACTAGAAGTTCTAGCAACACCATCCCTCGAATTGAAATTTAATACCACAATCAAATATAACACTATATTTAACCACCCATTTCATGCAACAACCCCTTCCATTGTAACAACCACAATACCAGCACCCTTCATTTGTATAGACTTCGTATATAAATTTGACAGATATACAAAACAAACACTTGGATTTGCAACATTCTATAATCCACATACAGGATTGACATACACATGTCGCTTCAACTAAAAGCTATTATATGTATATTATTACTATTAATATTCTATATATGTATGAAAATAGAAACAAAACTCCAACATGAACAAAGACTTAAAGACAACGCAAAACACAGAATAAAAGACCTAATTAACGAACGAATGAATATACACATTGAACAACTTAAACAGAAAAACAGAACACGAAATGGAACAAATACCTTCACAAACAAGTTTAAACACATTAATGAAAATAAATATTATATTCATATCGATAATATAACAAATATAAATGATACTGATTATGAAGCCATGTGGGAAACAGCTATAGACCAATGGACAAGAAACTGGAATTTCTACACAGAAAGACTAACAGATAGTATATTAAATAAATTTAACTTGAATACCAAACGACAGAAACGACAAACAAATATAGACTTTATTGAATTAACAGGACAGAACATTAATGGTTCCGCAACAGGACCACAGGATATATTCATAGAGCATTACGACTGTGATGCAGAAGAAATCACAAACGTAAAATACTACGAACTAAATAAAATCAGTACATGTAAATTCAAACCACTCGATCTTGACATGACAAAGACAGAAGTACAACTTTTATCAAAAGCCCAAGCAGTAGAAATCAAAGCTTACGCAGTTGCAGGAACAATCAAAGAACGTGTAGAATGGTGTTCACAACACACCAACTACATAAGAGCAAATAGACCTAGCTATTACGTTTCCGACGCACAACGAACAAAAATATTAGATGCAGACGAAGTTCGTAACGAACTCGCTAGAATAAACCTACTAAAGAACACACAATATAAACCTACAAGATACAACATATCATTCAACTTTATTGCAAACCCACCATTACAGAAAAAGATCGAAGATCTACAAGGCAGAATACAATTCGATATGAACATTCCACTAGTACCACCATACGGACGACTTGTATACGACTACACAAACCCACTTTGGATACCTAGCGCAATTAAAAACGCACAGTCTAACTGTATGAAAGGACCACGTAAACAGAACAGAATAGACATCTTAGATTGGACACTCGAAATTCGAGAAGTCTCACTAATATTAAATTTGGATACCGAAGAAATATCATATATGGGAACAAAATTACCATGTGATCTTCGCAAGGGAGAATGTTTACCCACACCACTAACAAAAGCAACAATTGTGTGGGAACCACAAACACACTGTCAATTATTCGAACTTATACGATTTGACGCAAATATGGTAAAATATCAAGATAGATATTGGATAGAAACAAATGCAGAATGGACCACAGTCCAACAACCAGATATTACAAAGAAAGTAAAATTAAATCAAACAGACACAATAGCAACACGATTCGAAGTATACCCACTTGTCGAACGTGAATGCGGTTCACCACAACCACTACACAAAACAGAATACGACGATATATACATAATATACGAATATGGATTTGACATGCATACAGGACAAAAAGTAACAAAGAAAAAAGACAAATTTGACGATGAAAAATTTATTAAAATCAAACCAGAACAAATAATATCGGAAAGAACACGATACGAAGACAAAGAAAACCAACAATACTACTATGGTTTTGTAAACGAAGAAACTCACCTTAATATGAAAATGGACCTATATATGAGCAACATTTACTCTAGAATTAGCTTACAAGCAATAGAATTCTATTCACAAATTTGCGAACAAACTCGAAACCTCAGACAACTAACATTGACTCAAGTACAAAAGAACACCCCACTCTTAGGATACATTCTTACTGGAGACAGATCCATTTTTGTGAAACAAGAAGGCGTAAACGTCATGAAAATGTATAAATGCGCGAAGAAATCGTCACCTCTTTATGTACCACAAACACGCGAATGTTACGATAAAATACCTATTCTGTACAAGAATAGAGTACAATATGTACACCAACTAACACGACAGACATACTTATGGGCAAAAACAGTACCCTGTTCACATAGTAACTTTGATCAACTCATCTCAATAGACACTGAAGGAACAGCACGATATAGAGTAACACCTTACCCAGTAAAAGTAGAAACAATATTGAACACAATATCACCAGAGGAAATAGTTTTAGATAACATGTTTAGTAAAGCAAGTTTAATAGAAAGTGGCATTTATAGTAAAGAACAACTAATACAAGAACGTAAAAGAGATCTACTCCACGAATATATGAGAGATCGTGAAAAACCACTTCAAGAAGCTACATCAGCAAATGCACAAAAATTATTAGAGCTTGAACAACTTGGACTTTTACAAACATACAAAAATTATGAACAATCCTTAAAATGGTTAAAAGATCTTAACATAAATGGATATAACTTCCAAATAGATCAACCAAGCGTAAACTGGAAAGAAATTTTTGATGGAGAATGGCTAAAAGACCAAATATTGTCAATATTTGGTTGGCCATGGTATATTCTCGAAAAAATGGCAATAATATACGCAATGATCAGTATGATATTATTTATAACTAACCTCGTTATTAAATTTTACAACGCTTTCGCAATTCATAAAGCGATTGGTAAACAAGCAAGCATCACTAAAATACTACTAACAGGAATATTTGGTATATTCTCACAAACATTAACACAGCTAGTTGCACAGATACAAGAAGATGACGCTAGTCATGATAGCCAAGATAGTGATAACAACTACTCACACTATACTAAACACAATAAACACAATAACAATAGGAAACACACTTTCCGCCGTCATTCATCCGACGCTACTCATTTAACACGTAACGAAAACAACCCACCAGAACAAACATATATTGACACAAACTACAAACATTATAATACAACCATTCGTAGAACAGATCAAGGACTAGAATTGAGAACACTAGAGTCCCCACCTAAAAAACAAAAACCACCACTTCCAGAACGGAAATACAAACAAACCGAACCATTAAAAATCGAACCCCTTGAAACAATAACTGAAAACAAAATGACCACCCTACCCCCACAACTCATTACCCCTCCACCAGCGTACCAATGTTTAGGAAATAACATACCAGTGAGTACAACACACAATTCACCCCCCCATGTGTCACCAACCCGAAGCGCACCCAATATACAACAAACTTCTACATTTCACGGAACATCATATGAAACACAATTAGGAATCAATAAGACAACACCGTATGAAATACCACAACCGTCACAAATAAAAACTCAAAATAATCTCATTCCATCAGTGAAGCTTATAGAAATACAAAATCCACCGCCAATTGATTTCACCCAATTAAAGATAGCAGCAAACAAAATGAATAACCGCAGCCATAGTTTAGACATATTGCACGATGACGATCAACCACACACGAACGAAGTCACATATTTCGACACTCACTCAACAAACACATATGAAGTGTAATCGTGAATCATGCTAAGAACAACTAACACACTATTAGCCAACACACTATTAGCCAACTATTAGCCAACATACACTTTCATATTATCTAACTTTGTATGAAAACTATCATAATATCTAAATTTGTACGAAAACTTCACACTTACCGAGTATGTCCAACGACAAACACAACAGTAACACTGAATTGTTAACAATAGTAATGATATCAGACAACAAACAAATATGTAATAATAATAACAACTCTAACATTATAAATTAGTAACAATTTGTAAAATGGTAAAATGGTATAGTAACATGGTATAGTAACACTGTTCAGTAATGACAATTGCAAATGTTCAGGCTAACAAATGTAAATGAGTAACATACTAATTGCAATTTTAGCTAACCATTAATAATGGCACATAAGATGGACTTCGAGTACGAATCTGCATACAGAGCAGACTCGCCCCTCAGCTACGATGTTGAGGAGGGCGAACTCAGCTCTGGATCTGGACGCTCCTCACCAGGAACAGTTCGCGATAATGCCTCTACTTGTAGTACACAAACCGACGATCGAATAACAACCATGCGAGTTGAGATCGATGGAGACACCAACGATCAACAGACACAAACCTCATTACAACCAACGCCACAGGAGATTGCGCAAATGATCAAGGAAAAGGTAACTCATAAACGACTAACAAGTAAAAATAACAATCAGGAAGCGTTCTCGAATAGAACACCGAACAATTCGAACGAACAAGGAACTAGTACACACGTACATAGTTATCAACATACTAGACCTAGTAACAATGGTAATAAAAACATACAAACGGTATACCAATCGAATACAGAGTTTCAATCGCCACCACTTCCTAACTATCCTCCACCAGTGCGACCACCCCCTCCTACAGATCGTGTATATGAACGAACAATATATAACAACCAACAGTTTACATCTAATAAATCTTTTATACGACCACATAATTTGAGATTCCCTTATGCGATAACACCACGAAGTAATAATTATAAATCGTTCTTTCACCAATCAACGAACGAACAGTCACCAACAGCCACAGTAATGGAAACCATTTGGTTTCAGGATAACGATCCTAGATTACTAACAAACCCTCACAGTAGTAACTATAACCCACTACTTAGTTACAGAAATTGGTCTAACATGCCATTCGACTCCCGAGATTATTGTTTCATAATGGCTCCATTGCATAACTTAAAAGACCGCATATCGGAGTATTTTCCCCCACTACCCTCCGAGAATACAAATACTGTCAAACGCAGTACCAAGAACATGGGAAGAGATAAACTGCATCAAACATGCTATCCAGTACTTAAACAATTCTATAGTCTTACAGAACGATTTCTATACGACTATGATTATGAGTTTAAACTGCCAATAGTATGCACATTTGACCTTCTCGTTGCAAAGGCATCCCAAGATCTTTCTGCCTACAGCGTATTTGACCACCAAATTTTCCAGCTTAGTTTTAACTTTCTACATCCAACGGCTAAAGATGTACAGAACAATAATTACAGAGTTCACGAGACTAAACTTGTTCATAACCTCATTTACTATACATTTCTACGCGACAAAAACAAAAACACAACAAAAAGTTATATTCATATCAACGACCAACTTACGTCGCCATACTTCCTGAATTACGGATATAAGTTAAAATGGGAATACACCGTAGGAACACTCCGAAATTTCGATCCCGTAAAGAACTATTATATATTTCAACCAAACGAATTTCCCGAACGACCACTGATAGTACCTATTGAAGCACTCGAACCGTGCGAAGAGTACCATACGTACCATCTTGAAGGCAGCGTAACAAATAGAGCTGTCATAAATCGTATCCAATTCAATAACGAACGTAAAACTTCGGACTTGGAAAAACAAATACGAAAATCGGTTAAAGCTTCTATAACAGAAGTCTCGCTGGACGAACTAACAAATCTGATCGCATTCTATTTGGCGAAAGACGATAACTTCGTTAAAGAATATGAACAATATAATTCTCGGACGAATCATCCGAAACAAACTGAAAAATTGTAACACGCAAGAAGCTATCACAAACATATGTAACAAACATATATGTAACAACTTTCCTCCATATAGTAACACACAAATGTAATGAATGTATTTTCTAACAATACATCCAACCATGGTGGACTCAGCGCATATTTGTTTATTCCTTAACTCTTTTCGATAACCTTTCACTTTTAATATTCCCCATTTATACAACTAGTTATACCTTTGGTATAACACTGAAAGTGAAATAAAACATGATAGATTCCAAAAAATACTTTTCTATGTTAGCCCTCAATTAGTCATGTGTATACATGTAAATATGCAAAGCCTTTCCATAGTTAGATGTATGCAATTTTGTAAATAGAATGGAAAAGACAATAAAAAGGAACATAATAGTTTTATGAGTAATACTAATACATGCAACGAATAACACAATGTCTAAACCAGACATGTATAATTTTCAAAACACTTTACATATATATATTACTCATAACGAGTTCAGACATGCTCATTTAATTTACAAACAAACATATACTATAGAGAATTATGTACATTTAGACATGTAAACTTTAAATCGATGTACAAAAAGGATTTTTGTAACAGAATACATAACACTTAGCATTACACTTGAACCAAAAACAGATTGAAGACTTTATCAAATATTTCGAAATTCGAAAATTTCACAATCAAAATTTAAAACTTGAAATATGCAAAGTAATAATTTTGAACACAAATATGTAACCTCTATGCATGTAAACACATATAGACATATGTAATCCATCCGTAACAACTAACATTTTATTTGTAACAATTACTAAATGCTTTTTCCTCAAAAAAGGAAATTTCGGTTATAGGATATAAGCGCGCGGACAGACGAAATTTTACATCATTTAAAGTACCCGTTAATGGAAATCAGACAATTGGGACATTGGATCATACCCATTACAATCTTTACAATACTAAGCACCTTTTAGGCATCATAACAAAATATACAGATACGAAAAACGCAGTCATATAATTTGACGTTGTAGAAGTATAACGGAATCATTGTAAACAAACAGGCATCAGAATAACTCTTGATCTCGAACAGATACAAGAAGTAATACATGTTCATCTCAATTACAAAATCCAACATGGCCAAGAAAGCCACAAAAAGTCTACTACCCTCAATTTCTCCGTGGAATACCATAACAAAAAACATTCAAACACAGGAGTTAACCAGGAAACCTACGTCATTGAAATCAAACGATTTCTCAATATCAAAATACATTATTTTTCTTTTTCCCACCGGAAGGGATACTACGTAATAACAAAGAACATTTACATAGAGAAAAATAATAAACACTTTAACAGCTAACACATTCAACTCAGGTAAGTCAGGTAAGTCACTGGACAACAGGAGCACCACATCCATCAACACTGGAGCGGCACAGAAGGATCTTCACCCACTGGAAGTGTGGTGATGGAATAGATACTTTTGTGGTTGTTGATGTTCATCTTTGCTATGTGGGCAACCTGTATCCAGGGATCTATTATCTGAAAACCACAACTACAAGGCAACACCTTCAGCCTAAAAAGAAGAAAACCCTTTCAGAGAGAACAAAGAGAAATTAAATCTACTATACAGTAAAAAGAGACTTGAAAAAACAAAAACTCTAAAACCCGGAAAGATGGAGTCAGTGTTGACTTCCAACAAAAGGATTTATAAACTTATTTTATTTAATAAATAAATACTGAAATACTCAACCCTGATTGGTTTAAATTATGGAAATACCTTTCCCTTAAATGTTTATTTGTTATTCCCAGAGACAACGAGACAACACTACCCTTTAGTTGGTACCAGTCAGACCTGATATAATAATAAAGTATATTTCTCTCTCTCTACTCCGCTCTTGTTTTGTATTGAGATATACGCTAGACTTTAGCATTGCGGCCGGTGCACTGTCTGCTGAAGCTCAGATAGAAGAGTAACAGACTAGAGGAATAGAACTTTAGTTAGTCAGGTAAGCCTTAAGATATTCTGTATTCTTGAGACAACCATAAGACAGTTCCAGAAGTACCCTAATAAAGGTAAGCCTTAGAACACGTCTTAGTTCAGCTACAAACTTTTTAAGCCTGTTTTGGTTAGACTTTTAACTAATATGAGAATTTATCAAATAAACAAGAGCAATAGCAAGAATGGGCAAATAATACTAAAATCACAAATTTTTTTATGAACACTCGTAGTACCGAAACCACGAAATCGTTCTTTTAAAACGATCCGCCCCAAAACTTGGTTTTCATTTTATACGTAAATATTTAATTTTATACGTTATTAAAGTTACTATTTTATACGTAAGTATGTTTGACCTGTTTTTACTGAGAGTAAGCTGAAAGTTGACAGAAATTTTGTAAAAAAATGGCAAAATCAAAAAATCACTGAAAATTTTTTAAAACAAACGCATTCAACGACATCAGAGACATTAGGTAACAACCCAATACATGATGCATGTTCATTTAGATCCCATGAGAATGTCAATTGGATCTTTAAATGGTACACCTAGTAATCAGACTGCAAAAACAAAAACAACTGCACGAAAAACACAATAATTCAATTAAAGTTTACGAAAAATCTTCTTCAAATTCATAAAGACCATTATATTCGATGAAAACAACAAAATTTACATTCGGCCCTTTTTTCGTAAACCGTAGCTGTCATTAGTGGCGCCGTGAATAAAAATGTTGTCAGTAATTAACATTAAAAATAAAAGCAATATATTTTGAAAAAAAGGGAGCACCAAAAATAAATAAAAAAATTCCTGATTGCATGAGTCCATGATAATATTATTCCTCAAACCTTTACCTTATCTTGCCGAGCGCCCAATAAACCGCCCAAGTATTCCAATTGTATGCGAATTAGACCAATTGTTGAGTGAAATAAATTAAATATTTAAAAACAACAATGATGCTTTTAGTATAATTATCGAGTTGAATTTGCACAAAATGGCAAAATTTTAATTCCAGAAGACCTTTATTGAGCACCGAATTTCAACTGGCTCTGTTTTGGACTGTGAATAGATTGTGTTAGTGGTTTCTAGGTCTCCACTTTCGGCAAATCTAAAAAAATTGCACCAAAAAGATTTGTGTAATTTTTGATGAAAAAAATCAGCACCCCTCTATAACCTCTAACTGTAAAAATAACTCTCTATCGTTAAAAAATTTAATTTATTCTTATTTATTTTAGCAGTTTTGTACCAAATGAAAGCAAAAATTACAGAAAAAATGTGAATAAAAATCGTCCAATTTTCACATAATTTTAAACCTCGAAAAGTCCTTTTAAAAACGAAATTCAAAAAATCTTTTAAATTCTTAATTCCAGTAAGTACGTGCTCTTCTCAATGATACCACTCAAAACTCTCTACGATGAATATATCGTTTGGCTAAATCTGTCGGAACAAAAAAATCTACTCGAGTATCTAGTTTCTCCCCACTAAAGTGGGGGTCGGAACAATGAACATGGATATTCTTTAATATAGGTGCGATCA
>NW_027449261.1:0-2000 GCF_964194025.1 Convolutriloba macropyga
AGGCCACAAAACAGCAGGAAAAACCGGGGCTTCGCTGTCCTCCAGCACATATGCGGGGTGGCGCCATGTGTCTATGTCTTTGTGTGTGTGTGTGTGTGTGTGTGTGTGTGTGTGTATGGACAGGCAGTGAACTGTTGTGAGTGGCGTAGCGGTTGTGAGAGCCAAGTGGGGCACAGACGGCACTGTCGCCACTGGTAGCCACATGAGGAATGAAGTTTGGGGGGAGGGGGGGAAGGCGGCCGAAACCTCTGAACCCTGTTGTTGTGTTCCACCGCAGGTGCCTCCACCTGCTGCCGCCCACACAGCAGTGCAGTGGTCTTCTGCCGTCCTCGCAGTGCCCGCCAAGCAAGCAGCTCGCCCGCCGCCTCGGCACACTGCTGGTCGATGGGCTCCTCGAGAAGGCGCGGCTGTGCGGCTCGAGCGCGTGGACGCTCGCCGCGACGGCCCTGTCTGCGTGGCTCTGCCAGCACCCGGCCAATGGAAGGTGGCACGACCCCGCAGCCCGGCCTCTCCTCACCGCCTTTCCCCTCTTCGACCTCGACCCCCCAATGTCTGCCCTTGAGGGCGCGTTTCACCTCCTCATGCCCGGCAAAAAGGCAGCTGGAGACGAAGAAAGACAGAACACGGAGACACCTGCACACAGACAGTGTAGAAATTTCCACCCTCTCCCGATCTCTCAGCCGTCTGTCTACGTCCCACCCCCGTCCCACCCCCGCCTGTGCGCCCTTGCGTCCACTGCCTGCACTGTGTTCTCGACTACCAGAAGCTATTTGCTGGTCTCACCTACCGCGGCTCCTCCTCCTCCTCACTGCATGCCTCACTCTCCCATGCCACCCTTTCTTCACCTCTGCCTGCTCTTGCCTGCAAGACATTCGCCTCCAGCTGAGCTGCTGCTGTGCCCCCCCCCCCCCCCCCCCCCTCCCGCGGGCGTGCTGTCTTTTGCCTCTTCGCTCCCCTCCTCGTCACCCGCCTCTCACCAGTGTACTCGGCCCACCCGGAGCCCTTTGGCACTCCTCCGCTTTCTTGCCTCACGACACTCGCCGTTCTCGAGTTCCGCGCTCTTCTGCTTCGTTCCCTTGACCTGTGTGTTGGCATTGCCAGCCGGCCTCCTTTGCTCCTTCGCACCGCGGGGTGCTGGCCTCGACCCGGTTCCACGCTCGATATTTGCGGTTCTCCCCCCATCTTTTTCTTGTTCTCAGTACTCCTCTCCCCGTCCGCATGCTGTTCACCCGCCGCTGCAGTGAGCTGGAGGCTCGCGAGGCGCACAGCATCGCTCAGAGGCTCGTCCGCCGCTGCCCGGCAGAGACTGTCTGTGAGGTGCTTTCCTCGTCGAGCCAAGAGGGCAACAGCGCCGACCGCGCGGATTGGCTCGAGGCCGTGTGTCGCGACACAGGAGAGCACGACGACGACTTCGCTGCCCGCGCCGCCAACGTCGTTGCCCTCCTGAGGGCATCGTAGATTTTAGCTCAGCACATACTGAAGATTTTGGGGGGGGTGCATACAGCAGCTGTCCCCTTGGCGCATCCCCAGAGAAGGCCACTTGGCTTAGCTTCGTATCAGAGACGTGGCCTCCCATATGGCCGCTGGGTGTAACGGTCCTCCCTCACATAATGGATGCATGTGTGCGTCTGCTGCCTGTCTGCCTTCCCTCCCAAGGCACCGGCCTCTGCTCTCAACTGCTACGGGATGGGAGCGGGCAGCCATCCGCGACAATCATGCACGCAAACATAGCCATCACACCCAGCCGGTGCCGGACCTGGGGACGACAGCTGCAGGCAGTCGGTAGCGGTCCTGCGCCAGGGCACACCGCAGAGCTAGGGGGTGGCTGCAGTGCCGGAGACGAAGTTCCGCAAGCTCTTGAGGCTGCCCATCGCAACTGGCGCTGGCAAGCACGAATGCAATCAAGGCAGCTACTGTGCGGCACCCAAGCATGCAGGCTCGGCTCTCCCACTCCACGTGAGTTGTTTCAGGTGAGCGCCAGCTTCTTGGTGTGCCCAGCG
>NW_027449262.1:0-25000 GCF_964194025.1 Convolutriloba macropyga
GGCCGGGTAAATTTCATATAGGATACAACTAATAGAAGATTAAAAATCTATTCTTTTTAATTTTCCCAAATTAAAAAAATCTCCAATTGATCTTATAATGTGCTGTCCACTTGGCTTCAGTTTTTTATCATTTGAAAGTTTGATTCCACAGCAAAATGCTAATCAATATAAGTATAGGGTAAATAAGTATAGCATATGACATATTTAAAGTGAAGTTTAGAGGTTCAATTTTTTTGGGAAGAATAAGAAGAATGCTTAATTTTGTAAGAAGTTTAGTGAGTTACATTTAAACTGAATGTGACCACCAGTGTGTTTAAAGAAAAACTTACGGAAGTGAGCTATTACCTGATTTTAAAATTTCTGTCACCGAAACCAGAGATATTTACTAATTGAAAATCAGAAAAAATGCTGATCTTCCAGATTTTATTTGGTTGCACTTCATTTAAATTCACTTGAAAATTTAAGCCGTGCCATTGATCAGAAATGTGATGCATACGAGAACGCAGATGATTCATGGGCATATAATTTTTTTTATAACGCTTATTCAAAATATGAATTTTCATTGAAAATTAAAATTCACAGAGCAGAAGTATTTTGCAGTTCGTAGACACACACACACACACACACACACACACACACACACACACACACACACACACACACACACACACACACACACACCCACACAAGCACACACAGACACACACATACCCACGCACATATACATATATATATATATATATATATATATATACCCACATACCCACACATGCACACATACCCACACACGCAAACACACACGCACACCGTTGCTCCCATCAGTAGCCCCCACCCACTGCGCTCACCTCACGCCCCTTCAATTAAGCTAATTTTACAAGCAATTGTTGTAATTAAGCTCACAAAAGCACACACAGATACACACAAACACACTCACACACATACACACATACCAACTAACATATAAGCACATACATGCACGCTCACACAGACACATACACACACAAGCACACACAGAAACACAAACACACACGCACATACACGCACAAACACAAACACACAAACAGACACATGCACACAGAAGTAAACACCCACATAGAAAGGAGACTTCTCTTGGAACAAAACCAATTTTTTCGCACGTTTTGTTAGGGAAAATACAAAAACTGTATTTACGTTAATTTTTGAATGAAGTTTAGAAGATCAATTTTTGGCTTTTGTTTGAAACTGCTCGATTTTACGAGGATTTAAGGATTTTTATGAATAATTAGTAAAAAAATCTACGAAAATTAAAGAATTCTGCAAAATTTTCAAACAAAACAACATTTCAAACATAACTTATTGGTAAAACAATCTTCCAATTGTTTCCAAAATTTTTGACATTTTGAAACTGAACGTAGGGCTACTGATTAACAAAATAAATGTTTTTTGTTCTATCCTAAAAAAACTGTTTTTATCTATAGATTAAAACCAACAAACAGACTGTTTATGAAAAAAGCAACTCAACTAGAAGATATCTACTGTTCAACTATTCATTTTTAAATCATTAATTACATTTGTTTAGATAATTAAATTCGAGGTTTGAAAAGTTACTGCTTTTGAAAATATGACTGCCTTTGAATTAATGTGATATTTCGTTGTCTAATTTCCGTAGAAATCTTTAGACGTTTTGTTGAGATGATTTAGGAAGATCTTCAGCGGTTAGTTATGTTAAGGAAGGCTTGTTTTGCAGAATTTGTATTGAAAAGGTTAACACCAATAAGGTTGAGGCGTGTGCGATTTTTTCTCTAACTCTGCCAGTGCTACCTAGTTTTTGTCTTTTTTCATTACTAAAGAAAATAGAGATCGTTGCAATCAGTGCCCAATTATTTACATTTTTTGGCGTATGTTTTTTGTTTGATTTTACAAAAATATTTATAAGTGACTGGATACAAACAAGAGCAGAAGGCATTCGAACAAGACAAAAGGATGATTTTATTGTGCACGAGGACTTTAATGCATGTTTTAATGTTTATTGCAAGGAAGTGATTATAGTTTTTAGAAGATGATTCCAACAGAATTTTTGAATATAAAATTGAGTTTTTGTCCTGTTTACATTTAAGATTGTTTTTTTTAATTGAAGAAAAGAAAACAAAGTTGTCAAGTTATTGTTTCTGTCTGTTGCTGCTTTCAGTAAATGTTGACTTTCTAAAATGAATTGGAAGAAATCCAGATTTTTGCGACTGATTTGCAATTATAAGAGCTTGGACTTCCATATAAGAGTTTGGGTTTCTGCGGACAGTCGAGTATTTCAATCTTAGTTTGTGCGGGAGATTCCGACTCTGCTCAGAATTTTGAATACCGATGTATTAGAAAAAATAACGCACATAGAACTGAGATGCTAACCATTAAAAAGTAAACTCTCTAAGGAATTAGAATTTGTGGTTTTTTGAAATAGCATTGTTTATTTTAGTAAAATATGTTTGATTGCACTTTTGAGACACTTTTGTTTGTTCATCGCATACTGACGCTGCAAAGTTAATACTGGTTTTCACAATCTTGTCATTTCAAGTTGTCAACACCTTTTTTTGATTTTTTCAGCTTCCAAACTTATTTGAGGGTTAGAAAATTAAAGATTTCCTTGCTATTTTATGAAGTCAATTTTAGTCGATGTTTACTTTTTACTGAGAATTAAAAAAAATGTGCATTGTAACATTGAAAAGCTATTGAGAAATTAAATCAGTCCTATATTACTTTTTTTGCAAAACATTTTTTCTGGAAGAAAATAAAGGGTAAAAGTTTTGAAATTGTTTTACGATTCTCAGTAAAAAGTAAACGCTTTTTTCAGTTTTCTAAACGCTCTTTTCTTTTTTCAGTTTTCTAAAAAGTAAACGCTCTTTTCTCAGTAAAAAGTAAAAATAATTCACGCTTTTTTCAGTTTTCTTTGCTTAAATATGATTTTTTTTCCTCAAATGCATTAGTTTTGGTGTATTATGTAGTCCCCTATGATCTTGAAAAACAACTTAAATGCAAATTAGACAAAAAGTCCCTGGAAAGGCAGGCTCGAACATAATATTTTAGTTAAAAACGCAAACAAATTGTCTACACTCTTTTGTTTTTCAATTTGAAGAAAGCATTTAAATTAATTTTTTGTTAGTTTTATATCTTCATTCAGTTGGAATCGTGAGTAGCGGCAGTTAGACGTCGAGAGTGAAAATGGTGATTTGTAAAAAGTCGACGAACTCTAACGAATGGTAAAGCGAACAAGCAAATATAGTCAGAAGACTTTTAAGTTGACTCAAAAGATATGATGCGAACTATATCTGACTACCGACTCAAAAAATCGTGGTTCTTTAAATTACTCACACAGCAGAGCAAATGCGAAAAAAATGTAAATTGAGATTAAAACGCAGAAATGAACCATTGTTTTGTGAAATTTGTTATAGTTCTCAGTTTAAAAGTCATGCATAGCAATAATTGAGGTACGATATTTCGTTTTTACTCAAGAGCTGTTAAAAAATAATTGAAACGATAAAATTGCCACTACCGAGAAAACGGGCAAGTGAAACAATAATTATCTGTTAGTAGTATAATAAGCAGGTCTCTTAAGTTGCGTTGTCCAGACATTTTTCACTTCACTTTTGATATTGTTTTTGTCTGGTAACTCGCTATCTCTAACACAGATAGCACACTAAGCGAAGAAAGAACTAACAAATACAATAAACAATAGCAAGAAAATATGTCTGTTACATTAAAAACAAGATCATTATATATTTGTAATGAAAAACCTTAGTCGTTTTTTAAACTTTTGATGAATATTTACCATTTGTTTGCAATATTGCAAGAATGTTAGACACTTATCTTGCCATACGGGAACTCTCTATAAGGAAGCAGCTGCTCACAGGCTCATAGTGTTAACAGTTATTATAAGGTGTGGGTGGAGTTGGCAATTTATGATTCGACGACAATTCGCAACATTGCTGATACCCAAAGTGAGAAATGGGCACAGGGTTGTTTTGTTACAGCGTTCGCATGTCAGGAGAGAACTGTTTTTTGTGGCGAACGCAAAGTAAGCCGATAGGCAAGCAAGCCGACAGAAAAGCAAGCCGAAAGTTATGTAATAGTTATGTAATCTATCAGAAATAATACATTGTCAGCCGTTACAATCAATACTGCGCGTAGTATTATAGTGCATAATGTATTCCAATGCACCAAAGAAACAAAAATGCGTCAATTTTTAGACATCTAGTGGGTACGGGCTTCAGCAGACCGCTGTCCATGGCCATGCCTCTCATCCGCTGTGGGATGTAATCCGGAAATAGCGGGCCGGTTATCGCGGCGAAGCGCGCCCACCGGCCCGCCAGGGGCAACTTAAAATACGGGTATCCGAAAATCATTCGGCTTACTTGACCTCATTTTCAAAATTCGGCTTGCTTGCCTATCGGCTTGCTTGACCGCCACCGTTTTTTGTATGTTGTGATATCACTTTTGTGGTTATTATCTAGGCCCACATCAGCAAGTCATCACCTGGACCAAAGGGGCTTCAATTCCCATCATTCGTCCAATTCGCCATTTCGTGGTCCAGCTAGCCAGACTCCCCTAAACTATAGCAGCATAGCCAATGGTCAGACAGCACCCACGGGTGGGGATGATATTGATGGGGGAGGGGCGGCAGGTGCTATTCACATGCAGCAGACTCACAAGTATAGCCCAGGAGTTGCGATCCCGACCTTGACAGTTGACGATGTCGTGGAGGATCTGGGATTTGGAATGTACCAGGTACTGGCTGTTAAAAGTTTGAAAGAATCATGAATTATCTACTTCCTTAGCAAAAATTGGCGATAATTAATTTCAATAATTTAAAACAGATCAGCCTCTTGTTAACAAGCTAGACCTGCGTGAGAACAGATGCTGGCTCTCATCTAGTTCTAGTCGGTAAAGGAACCAAGTTACTTTATACCTTTCTGTTCAAAATTTTATCTTAATTTTTCTGAATTTTATTAATTTGATCTCTTATCTTCATGTCAGCTATTGAGATTCTTAAAGCCATGTTATGTTCGAGTTTAACTTCCCTGCATCACGGTAGGCATAAATTGCTGGAACTTAGCCTTAAACACCGACAAATTTAACAATACCAAAGCTGTTCTACAAAGCTTGTCATTTTCTTCGAAAGGACTCCTGAACAAATGAAAGGACTTATCGAAAGGAGCTTTGTTTGAAAGGACTCTAGAAAAATTTCGGCCCATCAAAAGGAGGCCACATCCATGAAAATACTTTGCCCGACACATGAAAAGGCGATGAAATACGCAATTTGCGTATGAACAGACCCTCTCTCGGACTATTCAAACTTTTTTCAAGTTTAATTAGCTAGCACGATAGCATAATTTTACTATCTCTCGATAAGGTTTTTTTGCTTTTCAGTCTTTCTCAAATTTGTTTTATCGATAAGAGTATCTTCAAATTTTGTTTAGGTGAAGATAGTCGCCCTAGCAGGCCTAGCATGGATGGCAGAATCCATGATGGTGAACGTCCTTGGAGTGTTGGGCCCTGAAATTTACTGCAAATGGCAACTATCCGCAGATGCAGAAGCTGCCATCGCCATTGCAGGGTTCCTAGGACTCATGCTTGGCTGCATGTTCTTTGGGATGGTTTTTGACAGGTTCGGAAGGCGTTTTGGCATGCTTCTGTCTGTCGGGTGGTCTGCGGTGTTCTGTTTGATCACTGCTTTCTCCACTCGCTACGTCTTTCTTGTGATCAACGTATTCTTGATGAACTTCGGAGCAGGTGCAAGCAGCTTGGCAGCTGTCTACTCTACAGAATTCATCCCAGGCAAGCATTCAACTTTTGAGGAAATTAAATTTTTAAATTTGAATATTGTAAATTAAAATAACCACATGGTTAGTCTTATAGGCTAGAAATTTACAATGAAACTTTAATATTTTCTGAAGTTAGAAAAACTTAAGGTTTTGTTTTCCTTAATTAATCTAACCAAAATTACAAATCGCTACTGATCTGTTATAAATATTTTGTGTCATTTAAGCAGTTCTACTTTTATTGTTCCGACCCCTCTTGAGCGGGGAGGAACTATATACTCAAATGGGTTTTTTTGTTCAGACAATTTTCGCCGATCGATAGTGACAGGTTTCATTGGTTTTTGGAAGACTGGAAGAAAAGATGAGCTGATATTCCGATGTTAGTAGATAGCTGATAGCTTTCATGACTTTGAAAACAATTGTTTTCCAAAATAAAAAAAAAACCGGTATCAATAGAAACCGTAGAATTGAGACCGGTATCATTAGAAAGCTCGTCCAGCATAAAAAATGGAATTAAAAATATTTTTTTTATTTTAGTTTTTTACAGGGAGTTATCGAGGTTGAAACTTTTGAGAAAAGTAGAGTGAACTCCGTTGTTTTTATTCACATATTCCGGATTTTTTGCCTAAATTTTCGTCAATTTTGCTAAAATTTGTTAAAATGTTTAAAAATAGTTTTGTTGATTGTGTTTTTAAAGACAAAACAGTACTGTTGATTATTTTGACTCAAATTTTTTGTCAAAAATTTGGGCTAAATATTTCAAAATACAGCCTTTTTCATCAAAAACACAACGAAGTTAGCTTCTTTAGTCCACTTTGATTAAATTTGTCGGAAGTACAGCCGTATACAACAACAATACAATCTTTGTGGACTCAAAGAGGAGTTATTTCTTCTTCAACTTCTGTTGACAGTGCCATGACTCGTTGATTATCAAAAACATAGAATTTATTTTTAAATTTCTAGCTAACAAATTTAAGTGTTCCTAATGGACAATAAGCACTAGCAGGGCTAGTTTAGGACCAATCTTGGACTGTTACAATCCAAAGAGAATTCGGATTGTAATCAATCGGTTTTTTTAAATTGATCTTTTTTAATATTAATTAAAGGACAGAACATGCCAAATCGAAGCTCAGGAGTAATAGGTCCAACTGGGTTCCTAAACAGCTCTTAGTTAATCCGTTTAGTTTTTACTTGAAAGCTTGTGGTCGTTTTGACTTTTAAAATTAATTCGTTTTAAAATAAATAATGGCTCAATCAAATTTTCCTTTGTTTTTTTTCTTAATTTGGTCAACTTGTAGCTTAGTGTCAGCAAAGAAAGAATGCTTCTTCTTTCTATTGATATAAAATTTATTCTCAACTGCGGCTTTAAGCCTTAAGTTATTGATTTTTGGCTTTGATACGACTAGATTTCAGATTTTTTAAAAAAATTTTTTTAAATATTTGCCAGTTTTCACGTTTTCTAGTTTTGTCACATTATCACATTATTCACAGTTCTCATATCACATTCTTGGCGTTCAAAATGAAACGCAATTGAAAATATTAAAATCTTTAAAGATATAGATTATCGTTTGAACGGCTTCGACACTTCTTTCTTGAAGAATTTAATTGAATTTTTTAATTTTTGTTTTTAACTGTCGTTTCTTATTTGGCGTTTTAGTCGTATGAAATTTCCTGTATAATGACAGGTGTCATTGGTTTTTCGAAGACTGGAAGAAAGGATGAGCTGATATTCTGATGTTAGTAGATAGCTGATGGCTTTCAAACAATTGTTTTCCAAAATAAAAAAAAAACTCTTTAACTTCGCAAACTTGTATAATTTATTGTCTTTTGTTACCTAGTGTCGTTAATTACAGATCAAGCATAAGATTATTGGTGTCATGGGAAAGTTTCAGAAAAATTGGTGTCACAAAAACTAATATTTTTAAAGAATTCGTTATGACCTTAATGGCTTCGACACCGATTTTTCGCAAAAAAAGTAAGTTAATTTGATTTATCATATTTGGCGTTCTTTTTGTTGACGCAAGACATATTCTGGATAGTTTCAGGCCTCAAGGACTTCCTTTGGACGAATAAACAAACAAACAAACCTATTTAATTATTTCTTTTTGTAATTAATGACTCTCATGACTTTGGATGTAATTTTGGTTCTAAAAAAATCATTTCTTCTTTTTTATCTACTGGTTACCTATTCTCATTAATGGAAAGTCACATACTACATTATTGGTGTTTGAAGAAGGCGCAATCGGACATATTTTGAGGGCAAAAATATGGCTTTATGGCGTCGACAGAGTTTTCTGGTAACTTTTAATTGAGTTTTCGTTTGTTGTCTTTTTGTAGTTCTTTTTAGCCGCATAAAACATTGAATAAGGACAGGTCTTAATGCCCTTCTTGATGCATTGGTAATGGTAAACTTTTGGGATTTTTTACGCGATTTCCATTTTTTTTCATTACTTTGAAGTTGATTGTTTATTTTAAAAAAAATAAGCAAAATTGTTAACTTTACTGTTTTTGTTCTTTTTGCTAATTGTTACCAAACCTTTGTATAGGTTCCATATCTTTTCTGATGATCCATAAGTTAATTTGTTTAGTTTCAATTTTATATGACGGTATGTTGACTTTGTTATCAAGTTTTGTTTTTTAAAAACGGACATAATGTTTTTTATGTAATTAATGTTTGTTGTTTTTGTTTGATTTTGATGTTCGGCTTAACTCGCTGTCTTAACATTCGCATATCTCATCAATCTTGTGCATCATTTTTACTCCACTGAGTTGTTTGCTTTGGAGGGTATCTTTTTGTATAATACTTTGAATAATACTTGTTTTTTTGGTTTTTTGGGATTCCCAAAAATAATTTTTGGGTTTTTCTATCCGTTGCTCATTTGGTAGACAATTATGCCAAAATTGTGGATGAACGGGGTCGGAACTTTATGTGCAATCGCACGTTACTGAGCTTTTTTCTTGTTTTTCGTTTAATTTGCTCTTCAACGTATCTTTTTGTGTTAGTTAGAAGTTTCTGTAAAAAGTTTTGTATCACTGAACCTTTACTCCATCTTGCCTTTCATTTTTATGCTAAAAAAGGTTATGGTTGTTAGAGTATGTGTATACAGTAACTGACAAAGTTTCGATTAATTTGAAGCTTTTATTAGAATGTCTGTTGTAGAATTTTGAAAAACCTTATTTAACGACACAAATATTTTTTGGAGCTGTGCTTGAAGAATTTTTGTTTCTAGAATCACTGATAACTTTTTTGCAAAAACCCCATCGAAGTTTCTTACAGAACTGGTTATAGTACTTTCTCTCTAATGGTTTTCAGATTTAGTAGTTTCCGTTGATGTTTCTTTTCCCGTAAGCAATGATTATTTGTTGTTATTTTTTTGTGATCTCAGATTGTTATGAAGAATGGTGAACATTGCGAGGCATTTTACGTCTATTCAAATCGTTGAATCATAGCATATGAAAATGGCCCAATCGAGAAGATGATCTGTTTGACCATAGTTCCCACCTTAGTAGGAATAAAACGAGACTACTAGAAATAACCAGCTATTTTAGTCTCAGAAAAAAACGGTCTCAGAGAACACAATCCCATATTGCAAAAAAACTCCTAGATAAAATTGTCACCCTCAAAATAGTCCCAAACAATTGGATTCATGAAACGCATGCCCGCCAATTAACAAAACATAGTTCTTGAGATATGAGGATTGTATGCCATTAAACAAATATTATGCTAATTACAGCAGTTTCCGTCAATTTGTGTGTTGTGATTCAAATTCTTGGTCATTATCCTAATTTATGTAAAAAACATTCAGAAACTGAGCTCTGAAAAACATTCAGAGCTGTTTTGTCAAATATTTTGCAATCAGAAAATTTGAAATTCAAACTTGTTCACGATAATTTAGATTAAGACTTAGATTGAGATTTTAATAACTTTTAATTGTTCTGACTATTTAACGTTAATTGATTTTCTTCATCATCCGAAATTTAAACTGATACTTCAATTATCTGTGCTCGGAAATATACTTGCACTTTTAAAAATCATTTTCCTTGGTAAGTTCATGATAAACTTCCTAGATATAAACACTTATTTCAAAAGAATTACCACGTTTTTTTTGTAGATTCGCATTTTATAGAGTGGCTCATCGAGACGTTGATACAGGATTAATCAAACTGTCTTGAATTTCTGTCATGAAGTGCTGTTTTTTTTATATCATGATGCTAATTAAATGCAATTATGGTTTACAGTTAGAATGCGATCAACAGCCATTTGCATCATGAACTTCTTCTGGGCGGGTGGAGCCTCGTTGACGTCCCTAATTGCCCTCATCTTCCTTGGGTCCAGTAAAGCCGGCGACACTGCCAGACGTATGACTGACAATTCTGGTTGGAGATCTCTGATCGCGTGCTGCTCAATCCCTTTGTTTCTGTTTGTGGCGCTAGCTTATAAACATCTTCCCGAATCCCCCAGATTCTCCATGACCAAAGGCAACCCTATCGAAGCTTCGATTGTGTTGAAGAAATTCGCAGACGAGAATAAACGGAATTGCCCCGTTGGAAACTTGGCAGCTGATCAAATATCTTCACAAGGTATAACATACCAACCCATCAACAAATTTTATATTCATTTCCATGTTTCAAGTTCCAGTTGAGGAAGTTACAGGGGGATATTTTGATAATTTACAAGTGCAGAAAAATGGGAAAGTATGTCACTTTTATGTCCTTAATATCATTTTTTCAAGTATATCACTTTTCCTTAGTATAAACAAAGCAAGCAATTGTAGTGATTCGTCCTTCTACAGGTAGCCTGCGCAGTCTGATCAACTCGTACACATGGCGCAAAACAACAGTGGGTATCTGCACAATAGTGTTTGTGGTCCGTTTCTGCTACTACGGAACCATCTTGCAGACCACAGAGATCTTCCAGGAACAGGACGTGGGCTCCTTCTGTGACCTTCAGGGTGCTCTCGGGGTGTACAGGTTGGGCTTCTTTTCTTTTAAGGGATATTCCATCAATACTTTTGAAGGTCCAATGCAATTGATTCAAAGATCAAATTTCAAACCTACACCCCCTCATGGTTCCCAGTTGAAAATTACCCAATCTTAGATAGCAGGTTAGCATGCAAAAGGCCGAGACGAGAAAGAAGGAATGGCGGAAGGAAGCAGTTCAGTCAGCTATACAGTTGCGTAAAGTGGTGCTATTTTTGTTACAGCTGCAAAAAGTGATCAAAAACATTGCCACGCAGATTTATCCACCATGGATTTTTGAGGTTTAAAAATTACGTTATTGGATTTTTTATACCTTTTGTATTGTGTATTGTTCGCATATTCCGTAACTTTAGCCAAAATTGTCGTTATTTTTGCTAAATTTTGTTAATATTATCAACAATAGAGGTAATCGTTTTACCTTTAAAGATAGAGGATGAAGGCTTTCGACATTTTTCTAACAAATAGTGCCAAATGTGGTTCTTTAGACCATTTTGTTGAAATTCGCCAGTAGTGAAAACCTGAAAAATGGTATCACAATCTTTTCATACTCCAAAATTGGGCTTATTTTTTCCGCTTCCTACAAAAGTCTTCTTGAATTAAAATTCTGCCCGTTATTCATTCATTTATCTCAATATTTATCAAAAATGCTTCTTTTTTTATATATTGAAATGTTTCCTTTGCCAAGCTTTTCCTCTGTTTCGCAAAAGTTTGGCACAAGTAAGTGTTTTGTTGAACTCACAGCTACATTAAGGCTAGTTATTTCTTCTTCGTGGACTCGCAATTGTCGAAATTACCAGTGAATGTCTTCTCAACTTTCCATTTTTTGCATCGTGCTTCTGTGGACCTGTAGCTAATTCTCAGTAAAAAACAACTGAAACTTTCATTTTAAAAGATACCTAAATTTTAAAATGGTCTTATTTGTAACTAATGCTCTCTTGGCTTTGGTACTACTAGTTTCCAAAAATTGTTGACGTTTTTAAATGTATGCCATTTTTGAGGTGCAATATGGCTTGAACAATTATCACATTAATGACAGTTCCAGTTGTCGCCCAAAAAATTTGCAATTGAACTTATCTAAGGTGAATATCTTATGGTTTGGCAGCTCCGACACGGTTCTCTCGCAAAATCTAACAGAAACTTTTTTTAAACGTAATTGTTGTTCTTTTCGCAGTGATTCCAAAAATCTAAGATTTCTAAACGTTCTCAAGGGCTTCTTGTGGATGTATAGTTGAACCAAATAATTTTTTAAATGTTTCAGATAATGGTGTTAAGGATTTTCATATAAAATAATTTCAAAAACCAAAAAGAGTGTTTTCATCTTTCCCTTTTTTGTGCATGATTTGTCTTTTAATAACTTCGTTTTAAAATTGGCGGGTCTGATCAACTTTTTGCGGCACCAAAGAAACTTTAGGATTGGTTACTTTTCTGATTGAAGTCCTTTGGCCGTAGACATTGTGTTTTCATCAGATTTTTTGAGTTTTGGGTTGTTTTCAATAATTTTTTTTTCAAATAGAAGTTTTAGAAAGACGACTCATTGATAATCGAAATAAAAAAATGGAACAATTTCACTTGCTCCTAGTTTCTAATGGTTTTTTGAAGTCCCATAGCTTGAAAGACTTCAATACTGTGGCATCGTAAAAATTTTTCGAAAATTTTCTGTTCTGTTTCTGTTTGTTTCTTCTTGTCCTATGACTGAATCTTACTTTTAAAGTTGGATTTTTAAGGTGCTGCAAGTTAATTTGTTTTTTTTCAGCTGAAATCATATAGTTTTTATGAATTTTTAAAATTTTTCTTTTATTAAAAAGTTAATGAATTTTTGAGTTTTTTCACTATTTATCTCTTTTTTTGTCTACAGGTTGCTTAGTCTCTTTTAAAATGGGTTATACTTCCTTTATAACAATACAAAATCAATTCATACGATTGTTTTGTATTCAACTAATGCTTTCTTCGCTAACAAAAATAAGGTTTTGTTCTGCAAATGAAAAATCTGCAAATTTTTCTGGTTGATCTTTGTTTCTTTGCCACAAACTAATAGCGAGATCCCGTTGAAATTAAAGAAGGCACAATTCAACCTATGTAATTTTCTATTGAGTATTTTATTGCCGGCTTCGGCAACGCTTTCCGGCAAAATTATTTGAACTCTTTAAAAAGTGTTTTGCTTGTTTTCGTCTTTCGTTTTGTAGTAATCTGGGTAATGACAGTGCTGAGATGCTGCCTTGAAAAGTGTAGTTTAATATAGTTAATTGGCTACCTGAATTATGCAGCAAGGGGTTTGAATGTGTCTTTCGAAAGATTTCAGTTCTAACTAAAGTTTTTAATCACTGAGAAAGTAATTTTTTTGTTTCAAAAACCAAAACTTAGTTTCGAACTTTACCCTTTCTGCTGTTTTTTTGCGAAGAGTCGAGGAGTCCCAATGCTTACAGGTTTAACTTTTTCTTTTGACATACAGTTTAAATTGTGTAGTTTTTGGTGTTATCTGATGCCTCTTAGATTTTGTTTTTGTGTTCTCTTTTAAATATAGACAGCGAGTGCCGAGTGTAATTAAAGTTTGTTGTTTCTCCAAGTTTACGTTTGTCTCGTAGTGTAATCAATGGAACGTTTCATCTGCCCTCTAATGCGGCATTAAAGTCTTGACTTAGTTATTTGCTGGTCAAAATGTGAATTTTTGAAAATTTGCTCATTTGGTAGACCGTGAATTCAGTATGCGGATGAGCGTGGTCGGAACATTGAATGCAAATGCACATAACTGAGCCTCCTTGTTATTTTAATTTTTAAAAGACCTGGGCATGAATTTCTGAACTCTCTCAAGTTAGAAATCAATCGAGTAAATGCAGAAACTGGGAAGTTACAAAGTACTTGCTCAAATTCCTCCTCTGTTTGTTAATTAATATCTCGTACCCAATTCCAAGTGTAAGTCAGTACCGGGCAATTGTAATTACAAGTATACTTTGTGAAAAAAATAGCTCGCTTTGTCGCTTAAAATTTGCCTCTTTTTAGCGTGTATTAACGGCGCAGAAGACTAGCTTTCAACTGTCATGGTGGCGCCGAAAAGAGAACAAAAGTCTAAGGAGTAGATCGTGGGTTTGAGCCCTGTAAAAAACTTTTTTGCACTTGTCCCAGATCTGATCACTGTAAAATCAGACTGAACACAGGCTTGACTAGTCCAAAAATTGGCTTGAATCAGTCTACGATTCAGATATGATGAGGATTTGCATTTATACTGGCACAGTACTCAATGACACTTGGAGTCAGGTACGGGATGACAAATCTACAAAATAGAGACTTGTCTCTATCATGTAGATTTTAAAATCGCACTTTCAAGGGTGTTTTTGTGTCTGTTTGCAAAGATTCTTCAAACTTTAAAATTGAAAACAAATGCTTTCGCCTAGATTTTGCACAATTCAACAAAAAACAGAGATTCATTTTTATTCTGTTGGTGTATCTGCAAAATTATTTGTCATATCAAAACAAATTTTTCTTTGATTTTCTGGGAGAGATTATAGGTTGTTCACAAATGTTTTATGTAGGCTGAACTGAATTTCGGACTTTTTTCCCTAAAATTAAAGTTTTTGTCCCATGAAAAGTCAGACTTTTTTCGACGATGTTTAACGAATTAAACCGGCAAGAGCACATTTTATGATACCAAAATACAACGCCCCTAATTTTAAAAAACGTGTCAATGATTGACTTTGGGCGAATAAAAGCGAGAATCATTGGGGCTATTCTGTTATTAGTATCGACATAGATGAAAGATAACACTAATAATTTTTTGTAAATGTTTTAAAAGTTAATGATGATCTCGACCACTAGTATAATAAGTGATGGAAAATAATACAGTTTATAATTGTGCTGATTAAGATGTTTTCCTAAAAAAGAGGTTATGTTCCAAATTACTTACAAGATAACCGTGGTAAGAGCTTTCCTAATGAACGCTTATCCTTTAAGGCTCTCATAAGAAGACCCCATTCTTGTGCAAGATAACCGCCGTTTATAAAAAACTTGCAAAATCTTACGCGTCGGAGTTCAACAAGGGGTATTGAGAATCAGCAATAGCTATGAGACATTTCCAACGGAGACATTTAAGAAGTGTTTTAGGTGCAATGCGATGTGTAAAAGGCTTCATTCTCACGACTACGTCGACCTACTTCTTACGACACTAGCCGAGTTCCCTGGTCTTGTTGTAACATACTTCATTGTGGACAGATACGGTCGCAGACTTAGTCTGGCCGCCGTTCTGGCTGGGATGGCATTTGGATACAGCATTCTCTTCATTTGTCCAGGTCGACAGTTGACAGACGCGGCGTTCTTCATCGCCAGGGCACTCGCAATTTCGTCATTCAATACTATAGTGCTCTATGGAGCTGAAATATACCCCACCAACATGAGAGCTACAGGTAAAAAAAAACTCAATTTTTAAGTCGAGTTTTTGCCAACATTCACTTTTTATGTGAAGTGTAATCAATGCTGTAAAAACGGTGAAAAATAACAATTCGCTGCTAAATTCACCCCGACGAGCCCTCGACCCGGACTTTTATCTAACTGTCCATGCAAGGGTAGCGCTTCGGGAGAATCTGTAACTAGCGTAAAAAAAACCTCGAGATTGTCTGATAATTTTTATTGTCTGTATTTGTAGTCAAATCACAGAGAGAAATTAAGAATTGTGGCTAATTATGGTTGAAAATATTTTATTCAAAAGGCATTTCAAGAAACCCTTAAAGGCCTCTTATACTATCCATGGTTTCAACAGAAAAATTGTGTGTCACAATGAATCAATTTTTATCCAGAGAAATTTTTGTTGAATGGTTGTCGTTACTTTATTTGTTAAACTATTTTTCAATGTTTTTCAATAATTATAACCAGGTCTCAATTTGCTTATGATCGTAAGCGTCTAATTCATGGAAGTTGATTAATTCCATCAATAGATCCTTGGGTCGAGGGTCACTGTCATTCAACGCAAAAATTATGCAAGACAAGCGGTGAAAGTGGAAAACTTTGTAAGATGCGTTGAATGCGGCGAAATTACATAAATCAGGTGATGAATGCGGTGAAATAAAATTTATCGACTGGCACCGGTGAAATTACATAAATTCACCTATGAAAAAAGCATCCAAATTATGTGAGATAAGCGGTGAATGCGCTGAGATTGCATAAATTCACAGCTGAAGTTAGTGGTGAAATTACATAAATGCTAAGCCTATTCAACAATGTATTAAATTGAACAAATTGGATTTTCAAACTCTAAGGTATATTAGAAAACTATGATGTCGCATTTTTTGAAATTGTTATTTTTACAGTTTTTGATTATTTACGTTTTCCCGACGTTTGACACCATTAATTTTTCACTTAAATTTTTTTTGAGACTTTAAAAGGATGGAAATCATTCAAGCTTTTTTCTTTTATCCATCGTTGTGTTTTTTCTCCGTTTTTTTGTTAGTTTGCTGCATGAGGAACGTCACAATGAACACCGTGCATATCAATTAGTTGTTTCAGAAGTTGTTTTGATTATAACCAAAACTTGTTTTGATTGTAATAACACTTTCATGCTATTGCATTAAAATCGAGAGGCGTTTTTTTTTGTATAATTTTAAAAACGACAGAGAGCCGAGTTAATATGCGTTAATAAGCACCTAATTTCCTGACCCCGATGATCCACATTTTTGATTTAATGGCCTACCAAATGACAAAGAGAAAGAACGTTTTCAAAAAAACACATATTAGAGGCAATGATGCATTAGAGGGCCGACGAAGGCTGCTATTAGGAACACTTCTCGACAAGACATACGTGAAAGTCAAATCGAAACAATCATTATTAACGCTAAGAATTCGGTGCCTATATATATATATATATATATATATATATATATATTTATATATATATATATATATATATATATATATATATATAGAGAGAGAGAGAGAGAGAGAGAGAGAGAGAGAAGACAATAACAAAATGAAAATGTCATCCAATAAAAACTAAGGTCGACAAAATAACCTGTCCTTTACTAAAAAATATGGGGAGAGCAGATTATAGTGAGACTCCGTAACAGTTTAACAAATTTGGCATAATGGGAAAAGATCAAAAATTAATTTCCTTTTTTGGAAATCCTTTTTTCCTAAGTGATTAAAACCATTAGATATCGACTGAAAATGTTAAAAGGCTTTATTCCTTTTGATATATATTTGAGGAAGCAATCAAAACTGTTTACTTGCAATTTTTAAGGAAATAATTCAGACCGGTCATTATCCAGATTTTGTTATACAACTACAAAAGGAATGCGAAAACAACCAAAAATTTCTTTATAAACTCAAATATTTTAGCAAGAAATTGTTGTCGCTGTCGTTAAAATTATAATCTGTTCATTGAGAACACTAAAGACAATCAATTGCGTAATCTTTCAAAACCAATTGAAACCTCACTTAGAGCAACTTTGGAGAAAGGAAACAAAGAACAACACAGAAATTCGCAGATATCCAAAATCGCTTATTTTCAAATAAAAATGCGTATTATCGAAGCCACAAAACCTTTAGTTGAAAACCAAAGACTTATAAAGATTCAATTTTGGCTATTCGGAAAGGATGCGGCTTTTATTTACAGAGATTAAGCCACTAATTGTCAGAAAGAATATAAAAAGTGACGAAGCTCAAAATTCCATTGGTTTATTTTAAAACAAACATTTTCAAAACTCACATAAATCATAAGTTTTGAACCAGAAACAACAACAATTAATTTGAATATTTATCAGTGGGACCATGTCATAAGACTATTAAAGCAATAAATACAGCTGGAACTCTAAATCTAACGAACAGTTTTACGAAATCACAGTTTTGAAGCACTTGAAGCTATGAGAGAATAAACCATTGAAAACTAAGATCAGCTAAATTTTTTTTCCATCGGTTCGCATTTCATTATGAGGAAGTTCTTTTTATAGAGGGTTTAAATCAAAAACAAGGAAAGAATATGAAAATTGTCCGGTATAGAACACCCATAAAAGTTCTTATGAAAAAATTGACAAAACCCAAAGGATATCAGTCAAAAAAATATGGCGAACAGAAAAATTAATGTTCAGTTCAACAGAAAAATGATGACGCCCATCCATAAAAAGATTAGGTTAAGTGACAGCAAAATCAGGAACAAAGAGGTAAGATATAAACATGCTTTCATAATTTGAAATAATCTCTTCTCGAAGTCATTGAGACAATTAGATATTATGTGAATTTAACAAACTCGATCATTTATACAACAAACGGAAGCCATTGAGGCCTTTAATATTCTAAACTAAAATAAAGGACCTGAAAAAGCAACACAAAAAATTAAAAATTAAAAATTATAGTAGACTTTGTGAGAGACTGGTGTCGCAGCCCTGAAAACCATAAGATCTTCACACTAAACGTTAATTGCTTTCCGTTGTTTATTGTTTACGCGCTATTTGAACCTGTCCTTAGCGTAATAAACCGTCAAGCAAACAGAAATGTGACTCACAAATGGACATGTATGTATAACAAAATGTAAAACTGGCAACCTATTGTTTGAGGACTCGGTGTACCAAAGCCGTAAGACGATTAGTTAAAAATAAAATCAGTTGAAATTAAATTTCTTTTCACGTCGAAAGCAGGATCGAGCTGTGTTGACTGAGACTAACCTACAGGTCAACAGAAGTTTGACATAAAATGTGCATTGTTCAAAAATTCACTAATATTTTCTGAAAACAAATATATTCAAAGTCATAAGAGCCCTTAGATATCAACTGAAAACAAGGTATATTTTTAGTTGGAGCAATTACACAAGACAATTGGATTTTTTGATCAGTTTGGCTGAGTCACGTGACCGCAGAAAGAATAAATAGTGCAGGAAAAACACAAGAATTGATTTTTTGTTTTCGAAAACACATTGTCAAAGCCTGAAAAACCGTCAGCTCATACTCAAAAGCTAAAGTGTTCTTTCACTTGAGCTCATTTCCTTGTAAATTGAGTTTGCGTCAATTGAACCGTAATTTTAAATCATTTTTGTCATTAATTAACATAAATCAAAGAGATGGCGACTCAATGCAAACCGAACAATTTTTGATTTTTTTTTGCGAAATAGATATTTTGTGCAAATGGAAAAGTTCAATTTATGAAAAAAATAACTGCTGCATTTCCGATACATATCGAGTGGAGTTTGCGGGAAGCGGGCAGTATATTTATTTCAAGAATACTGTGGCAAATTTGATTCATATGGTCTAAAGAAGCATATTTTGCACCGTTGTGGATAAGTAGATCTGAATTTTGAAATATTTAGAAAAAATTTATCTCAAAAACTCGCATTAAACCATCCAGCAAACCTCTTCTTTATCGATAAAACCAATAACATTTTTTTGACAATTTTATCAATTTTTAGTGAAATCGATAAAAATGTGGGCTAATAATACAAAAACCGTGAACAAAAACACAGGATTGAAAGTGAACAAAAAACGAAATTTTAAGAGATCTAAGAACGAAAAAAGGAGCTCAGTAAAAAGGGTTCTCAGTAAAAATCTTAATGCTAACTTGTTAGTGGAAAGCCTTCTATTCAATGACTCACTTTTGTTGCCTTCAATTCGTTTTTTGTTTTATTGCTTTTTGCGTCCTATTGAGTTGTGTAAGACAATAGTTGCTGTGACCATTTGACTCTTTCTATTGGTTACCCGAGTCATAAAACCAGTTAAGTATATATCTACAAGGAGCTAACACGGTTTTTTTTACTTTTAAAAAAATCATCAGTTTTTTAACTTGTTTTCAGTCAACGTAAACGTAAAAATGCATTAAGTGTCATGTAACCGAAAAAAATGAATAGCCTTGCTTGTGATACTTTTTAAAATAAAATACTTTTGTTACTTGTATCTTTTAAAAATCTTTTCTCTGTTCTTACAAAATTTTAATGCTGTGTTTTAATGCCAATTTTCTGTTAGTTTTTTCTCCCTCTGGCTCAACTTTAGATAGTAGATCGACTTGTCGTCAAGCTACTGTAGTTTTACAAAATGGGCTAAACTGATCAAAATGCGTTCAAAACATCTAATACTTAGCGTTTTCGTAGAGCGTTTGTTATTTTGCTGAATTTTTGATCGGGTCTATCATAAAAGACCATAGACTTTGTCATATATATCAATTTTACTTGAAATGATATTGACTTAAGATGAGTCTCAATCACAAGACTAATAATTCACTATATTTGATAAAATCTGGAAACCTTTACAGAAGGCGATAATCGTACATCGAAGTTCTTTTTTTTGAGAAATTGGACATAATTAGTGACGAAAAACATCTTAAAATGTCTAAACAATCACTTCAGATAATTTTTTTATTTTTCTTTGTTACGATTTTCCTTTTTACGTAAATTTTTCTTGAATTTTGCAGGTATTGTGCCGATAAGGAAAACAAAAAATTTTATAACATTCCTCAACTGAGAAGTCTGGTCAGATATGGCAAGAAAAAATTCCCCTCACGTGAACTTTTTTTACGTAAGATCTTATCAGATCATCCTCAATAAAAATTCTTTCTAGCCGGTGTCTTATGAAATCTTCTGCAGTTCATATTGAATATTTCAGGTCTGGGCTTCTGTAGCTTCGTGGGTGGGTGTGGTATGCTGCTGGTGCCAATAGTGACCGAGATTATATCCAAGACTTCCTCCCGACTAGCCACAACTATATTCGTAGGGCTAGCCTCCCTAGGAGCATTCACGGCCCTCTCTTTACCCCTAGAAACTTCTGGACTCAAGCTAGGCCAGTTAAACTTGTAACACATGCTTATTCCACATTTTAAAAAGAAAAGTTGATCTGTTCTGTGACCCCCCGCTCAGTGGTGAGCTTACATGCTGCGAAAAAGAATAGGTCCAAAAAGTCAAATGCCATTGCTCAGTTTTAGCTAGTTTTCAAAACCATAGTGGTGAACTAAACCCAAATGAACGATTCAATTTTATGTCAGTTATGTTAGAAACGTCAACAAATAATCATCACATGATGCCGCATCAGTATTAAGATCATAGAAAAATCATCACAAAGATCATTATTAAAGTAAAAGCAGAATACGACGGAGATGAAATTTATGGCTCAACAAATTCATACGATCGCAAATTATTAGAAATGGCTGAAGTTAATTTAAACACAGAACGCAATTTGTTATCAGAAATAGTCATAGGTGTCTCATAATGGGATGTACATGTACATGTAACAAACCATTTGAGCATTTGCGAATTCCCTCAACGCCATTAACGAGACCAAAAAAACAATAACAGAAATAAGAAACGTTAATGCGTCTGGGTGCGAATCCACATAAGGTATTTATTATGATTTGCCGGATTTGTCCACCCAGACGACAGCCAATTACATAGCCAAAACCTATAAGATACATATGAAGACATCGAAAAATAGGAAAATGTGGCCGAATGATGTTGAGTTTAGAAAAGTCACCTTAATTTCAAGGTCAAAAGTGACGTGAGAGCTTTCATTGAGTAAAAACGTGTAAAAAGTTGCTTATCAGTGCAATAAAATGAATGTTGTTATATCTTTATGTGTATATTTATCAATTCATTCTCCATTAAATTATTAATTGAAACCAATCAAATTATGGATTGCTTTTTGTTTAGAGTATACCGAATTCAATCTGTAACCTGCACTTTTTCTCTACTCTAATTGAAACCAGATAACTTTAGTTGACTACAAATTCTAAGTATATAAGAATTGGTACCTGATGTTGCAGGAAAATTTGGCAAACGTTTTGTGTCTGCGTTGAGCATAGCCATAACCTTGTCAACTCTTCTCTTTTTCTACTGGAATTAAAGCTGTTGTGTCCTCCAATTTTAATCAATAAGATCGGGTTCAGTTTCATCTAAGTAACACATCCTCAAGATTTACTGCATAAATAAACATTATCCTAGGCTTTGGAATCAAGCTACGGCAAAATCTTCCGATATGTTGTCAAAAATTTTGAGTTGACTTAATTTTCTATCTCAGCTGTTTTACGAATTCCTAGTCAAAAGTTGAATATTTTTCGAAATATTCACTTTGAAAGAAAAAAATACAATCTTTCACTACTGACAAAATTATGAACTTCTTTATTCAAACCAATTACTCAAAAATTTTCGAATTTGTGAGAACTCTATCAGCGTGGACTGGTTTTAACAATATTGATGTTACACTTGTAGAGGATCTTTGATATTCAGCAAAAAAGTATCTTGTTTTTTAGTAAGTGGCGTAAGTTTGGGCAGGCCAGTTGTTGTGGTAAGAGTTGAATGGAAGTTGAGAAATGTCGGCCCGTTGTGTCAATTTATGTAGGTTATGTAAATATGTAAAATATGTAAAATTTGAAAAGCTTAAATACTAATTTTCAGTTGTGCCGTATCTAAACTAATATGTTGAACCAAATGCGCTTTTGGGGTCGTAGAGTGATTTCATGTTTAATGCTACAATTTTCCTTTCACAGAAGAATTTATAGGTTATCAGAAAACCCCATAGATAAATAGATCTCATTGATGGGCGTGATATTGAATACAAATGACCCTTTGATCTATCACCTGACCATTTGCATTCCATTTTTATGAGAGTGCAGTGGAATGAATTATAATCATACCCAGTGACGAACTTGATACACCTTGCCATGTCATGCAAGATCTTGTCAACTTCTGCAAAACTTGAAACATCTTGCCAAGATATTGATAGACAAAATTTCTTGGAATACCTTGATAAGATCTTGGCAAGATCATATCAAGACATGTCAAGAAATTTTCTTGGCGTAACTTGATAAGACCTTGATAATTCTTGACACATAGAAAATTTTTTTCTAAGCAACCCGAAGTGAGGAGGTGGAAATATGCACCGGGAATCCATAGAAAAATCGGCCATGACCAGACAATCCAGACAAAAAATTAGCTATGACTCGAAGTAGTGAGAATTAGCACTGCGTGGCAATTAGCAATTAGTGGTGAAAATTAACAAAAAAAAATCACAAGTCACATCCATTTCATTGACAAAACACGAAATTAAATTATCGTGTTAGCATCCAAATTATCCGAGCTAGTATCCACTTAAAAATTTTATTATACCGGAAAAAAGCGGCTGATTTGTTGGTTAATAAACTAACGGGAGCAGTATTTTCCGACATTCTTGATAATTCTTGATAATTCTTGCTTAATCTTATGATTTCCTGCTACATCTTGTTTTTGGGTGCTATTGAATTTTTAATACCTGATATATCTTGCCATGTCATGGTTAATCTTTCTCGGAAATTTTGCCAAGATCTTGTTTCTTGACAGCCATGCAAAAAACTTGCAAGTTTGTACTTATCTTGATGTTTTCTTGGTAAGTACCATGGCAAGATCTTGGCAAGATTTACCAAGCTTTATCAAGATGTACCAAGTTTCGATTCACTGAAAATTTTGTTTTAATTTCTCTTGTCTAGCTTTTTATTTTTAGTAGCTGAAAAGATAAAGATTGGCCAAGAGCTCAATCTTATTTTAGAAAATTTGATTTTAAAGTTGGCATTAATTTTTTTTTGGTGCGCACTTATTATTTGCTCATCCCATGTATTAAACATGAACTATTTCAATCCTGCGCCATCAAAGCGCTGAAAAATTTGCAGTGTACATGAAATAGGTGACAGCTTTTCTCCGCGTGTCTAGAAATTATATAGTTTTTCAGAAGAATAATTAGATTTATGTTCTATTGAAGAATACAAACATGCAATTGGGAATAATATTTGAAAACCTCGTAAAGTTGTTTCTACCAATTTTACTGCGGAGTTCAAACTTCATTTGATGATGGTAAGTACAAAAAATTGAAAATTGCAGTGTTTATAAGAAAATGTTAATCAGACAGTGCACCTTAAACTGTTAGATACACTTTTGCACAAAAATTGATTCAAAATTTTTTCACGCGATGAGCCAAAAGACACCATCGGAATTGAACAGTTACTGAAATGTGATTTTTTCACTAGGCTCATTGATTTGTAGAAATAAAAAAAAAACTTTGAATGCTATTTAGCGGTCTGGAATTATTGCGTGACCCTCTGAAAACATACGAAACTGGGCGACCATATGGTCAGGATGAGATAACATTGGAATGAAATCTGATCACCTCCCTCATCAGCCCACTCTACACCAAAACGTAGCACTCTTCTCAAAGGCTTTGTGTTCTGATTTGACTAGAAGATTTTGTTCTGCTTTGTTTTCCTTTCATTTCATCAAGGGGAGAGAAATAAAATTGTGTTGCATCTCCGATTAAACAAAAAATAATTGGAGCACTTTTTGGTTCTCTGATAAAAAGGTCAACAAAATTATACAAAAGGTGTTTGTTGTTGTTTTGTTATTCAGATGCTTTTTTGTGCCTCTTAAGATAGGAGCCAAGGATGCCTGTCAACACAAAAGCAATTTTAGTTTAACGTCACAGAATTGGTTGAACTTTTTGTGAGGTTTTCAACATCATCCAAGTAAATAATGGAAATTTAGCGAGATTGTCCGACGAAATTACAATTATTTCAAGTTTTTAAGAGTAGGCAAATCAACAAAAACCAAACAGGTACTAATAATTGTGCATCTGTAAACAGTATTTAGATTGAATTTTAGCAACGAGTACGGTAAGAAAAACAGTATAGCTGATAATTTTATCAGTCAATTTTAACAGCAAATTGAAAACGAGGATGCTGGGTAATGTGCGTTTGTACATAAAGTTCCCATCCCGCTCACCCGCATTTTTGACATTAATGTGTACCAAATGAACAGATAGAAAAACCCACAAAATCCAAGTATTTTTCAAAAAATAAAACTTGCATGAACAAAAAGATCGCCTCCAACGCAGATATCTCAGTGAAGTAAAAACTGCTAGATTAGATTGATTATATCACATCAGCTACTATTAGGAAAGCAGGTTAAGACAAGCAACAAAATCAAACAACATTAACTACGATTTTTAATTACATCCAATAATTTAAGTCCACTTTTTAAAAAAATATATTAGCAAGGTTAAAACAGCGTCAGATGAAACTGATACTAATCAAAACAACTTATACTTCATTAGAAAACATATGGGACCACTCCATGATAAGGCTCGGTAACAATTAGACAAAAAAAGAACACAAAACAGCAAAGTGAAAGGATTGGCTTGAATTTTAAAAAAAAACAATTAGTTTCAAAGCAATGAACACCAATAGATAGCAATTAAAAACACCCAACATCTTTATGATCACAAACGCTTCTATAGGAAGGCATTAAGATATGTCTTTATGCA
>NW_027449263.1:0-13836 GCF_964194025.1 Convolutriloba macropyga
GAGCGCCGCTTTCTCCATTTATTTTACTTAGTTTTACTTGGTTATTGTTAGTTAACTCGTTTTAACTTGCTATGTTTCCAAATTTCACAGTTTTTTTACGTCAACTTAAATGAAATGCATATAAAAGAAACCCCGTAAAAGTTTCAAAATAAAGTGTATGGCGTTGAAGGCAGTAAGTAAAAACAATATATGAAACCCTCCGGACAACGAACTATGTTTGATTAAAAAATATGACCGCATGAAAATTCAAAATTTTAAGTTATTTTCAAAGCTGGGATAGATCTAGTTTAAGCTGCACTTAGATCTCGAAGCGGCACCAGTTTGATAAGTCTTTTTTGGGCTTCACAGAATTCAACGTTAAATTTATAAATTTTACAAATTTTCAGCGTCTTTTTCTACGCGATAGATTTATTCTTTTATTTAAACAATTATAAACAAAAAAGTTCTCATATTAAAAACACTGAATGATTTTGAATTTTTAAAATGTTTTTCTTCAAATCTATTGCACTTTTGTCTGCAAAAAAGTTTAAACACCGTTCATTTATTCAAAGACCAGTTGTCAAATTATTTGTTAACAGTCAATGCATATATACAATCAATACAATCAATGCATTCAAAATTTTTCAAATTTAGTATTCACAGTGAAAACACGCAAAAATTTGCTCACAGATTGGTTTGAATTCATATAAATGTTTTTCTTTCAAAGTTAGACATATCAAAATTTAATTTTACACCTGGTTTCTTTTTATTGTACAGATTATTTGATTTGAACTTCTTTTACAATTTTATTAATTTTTCTGTTTATTTACTTCTATTTATCTTTAGCTACTGGCTGTTTGAAGTGGACCAATTGTTCTTTCGAATCTGCGGATTTTAGATCTCTCTTTACTTCATTTCAAATTTCACCGATACGCTTTCGAGACTTATCCGTTTTTCATTTTTCCAGATACTAAAAAGTCAGTATTTTTTTTTGTTAATTAGATGTATTCCTTTGGAAATCCATGCTTTGGTCATTTTGTGATTAACTTTTGGTGTTTTCTCCAGAGCTCATTTAGAAGTGAGTGGGAGAGAAAAAGAAAAATTTCCAACATTTTATGTAATAATTATACAATAAGGGGATATATTCTTGACACGGGTCTGTAATAATAAGTGCAAAATTCGGAATTTTCCGACAGCTACTGTTGTTATCTTGTTAACAGTGATATCAATTTATTGCGAGTGGTGTATGACTATGTCGTTGCAGTGTAGCGAGTGAGAAATCCTGGGACAGTCCTGTTATGATCAAGAGCTGCTGTTGGTACACAGAGACTGGCCGCTGTGGTCTCTTCTGTCCATTCGTCATATTCCCATATGCACTCACAGAGAAGACACGCTGCATATTTGACGTCACTGAATTCCCATTTGACCGACAAGAATGCCACATCGAGTTAGTTAATTCAGTAATTTTTGAGTTCGCTAATAAAAAAAAGACGAGTAAAACTGTCCAATAAGGATCTACTTCTTTTTACTCCCGCTATTTCCCCCCAATTTCAAATATCATCTCTTCTTGAGCCTACTTCTTATAACTCCGGAGACATTTTGTTCAAAATTGAAAGTATTTGTCATCATCTGTCTTCAGAGATACTTCTCTGTGAGCATTCGGGAAAAATAGTGGCAAGATTTTGCCGCTATTATCAACAATCACCATCATTAAAAAGTATCATTAAAAAAGTATCATTAAAAAGATCGTCCGGCGTACAATTCGATAGAAAAAGATTTTTTGATTTTCGTTTTTTTTTCAAAGATATATTGAGGTTTAAAGTTTTGTGTGAACACCTGATATTTGGAAGGATTTTGTTCACTTTTAGCTTATTTTTCAATCATTTTAAGATTTTTCCTTTCAATTTTCAAGTTTAATCAAAAATTTTTATCTAAAATTACATTTCAAGCTACTATATGAAACAATTAAGAGAAAATGCGGCAATTCCTAATAGACTAAAATGCTAATATTGTTCTCATAGGAAAGTTTACCATAAAAGAACCCGAAACTATTAGCTTTTTTTGTTTTTTCAATTCATTTATAGACCAGCCGCTTTTCATATCAAGGTTCCGTTAATGACAAACCTCATTTACAGTCAAATGATGCCCAATGAACAAAAAATTCGTTTTCTAGGAATCACTCATGTCTTCTTCTGGCTTCGGCCCGGAGTTTTCATAATTTGTGATGGAATTTTGATTTTCTTTCAAAGATTATACAAAGTTTTTGTTGTCTTATGGCATAGAATTGTTGACTAAAAGTGCAATAGGCTTCTTAATGAGCATTAACTGAATCTATCTATTTTTTTGACTGAATAGCAAATGGCTGTTAAGAATTCAAATAAGAGTTTTCGATATTTTTTGAACAACAACCGATCTTAAACTTATTTTTATGAATGGTAAGTCATTCTCAGTAATAACAACACGCCCTTCCTTTCTACTGCATCCAAAATTAATCTGGATTGCGGTTTTGATTTGTATCTAGTGGTTTATGACTTCGAGGCCAACAGTTTTTTTCAATTTTTAGTTTTTGGATATTCTTGTCATAATTTTGCATCCTTTTAAAATCTGATGACATTCATTTAATACTGATAAATCCCATTTGTTTAAAGAACGAAATCAAGGGATCACAGAAGAAGCTTATGATTTAAATGGCTTCGACATTTTCTTCTCGCACTTTTCTACTGAATTTTTGTTTTTGCCTGTATTTTCTGTCGTTTTCATAGTAATAAAACTTAATGTGAGGTCCTACTGATGACTTTTGAATGACAAACGTCATAGTCTTCTCACCGCGTCATAACTTAGCGTATTTATTGACTTCCGTTAAAAGCTACTGAATAGCGTTGAAACTACGATATTTCTCAAAATTTTTGTGGTTTCAATATGTTTCATACTTATTGATTTTTGAAGCAATATTTTTTTTAGAGAGAAGCATCCCATTTTCGTTAAAAAACTTGGAAATATAAAGTTTTTACTGAAAAGTTTTTTAATGGCTTCGAAATTTTTCTCTCTCAATTTTTTTTGACTTTGCTGTTTTTGATGGTCCTTTTTTATGCTCTATGTAGTAGTTAAATGCTGAGAGGGCTCATAGACCTCTAATTGAGGGTTGAGTGAATGAAATTTCTCAATGCAGTCAGTTCATAGCGAATAGTCTGAAAGTTTATGGTGTTTCTCTTTTTAATTTTTTTTATTCCTTCACTTTTTGTTGTTTTTCTCGTCAACTTGTAATTTATTCTCATCATTGAGAGGTCCCATCAATTCCATGAGAAAGTTAAATTGTTTTTTGATATTTTATGCTAACTGAGGTTTTGTTTGTTGAACGATATGCGTTTTCATAAAAGTTTTGTGATTGGCTGTAATTTGTATGTCTCTTTCTGTTTATTTTCTTAGCATATCGCGTAATAACAGATTGAATGCTTTTCAAATGAGGACCAAATGAACTTATATAATCGTTTGATAAAAATTTTGCTGAATTAGTGTAAACATTAATTGATAGAAGAAAAACAATATTCAGATAATCGCTAATAGTTTTAACGGCTTTAATAGATTTCTTTTCGGAGAACTTTTGAGTTTTTTTTTAATTTTTCTTCTTCTTTAGTCCGTTTCTATGTCGTAGTTCAAACAAAGACAGATCCTATCATTTCCATACTTGTTTTTTAGTAATATTTTTAAGTTTTTTTAAAAGTTAATGCTTTTTAAGACATTTTAAATCAAGAAAAAGTTTAAAAAATGTTGATTGATTATCGATCCTTGCCTCATAATTTTTTTGATTTTCTTGTTGTCTTGTTAATTGTCCCATTTGAAAATATCCCATCTGCTGCGTAGTTGAAAAAAAAGTAAGTAAACCAAAATGTGATGCGCTGGAGAATATGCCTACAAAACAACGGAGGAAATTGAAGTGGTTTCATGCGAGTTAGTTAATCCATATAAATAATTCTATAAAAAGAGAGATTTCACAATTCAAGGGCTATTGTCAAGTTCAAAATCTTGATTGGAAAATACAGCACACACTTAGAATCCATTGTAACAACATGATTTAGGTTTAGTTGTTGCATAAATACTATTAAATGCTATTAAATAACAATTTTAATAAATGCTTTTGAGATTTATTGTTCCGAATTTTTATGTAGTCAGATACGTAATACCTGCGTTTTTGAAATGGAACTGAATTTACGCATTCTGCTATACTCATCACATTGTTTTTCATTTACTATAGACTAAAGTAGCAACCGGTTTTTTAAAAACTCCGGCTGACAATTCGTTTAATTTAAACGTGAAGGGATTTGAGCTGGCGTAACGGAGGAATACATTACTCCTAAAACAATAGTCCTAATTTCACCATGTGCAATCTGTAAGTAGCTGGATGATAGGAGAGTGCATTAGCTGTACTATTCTTGGCGGACTTTCTAATTTATTTTCGGAGGGATACTTCTATGTCTTATTTAATCGTTTAAAATAATTTTAGCTGAAGAAGTATAAACAAAATTTGAAAAAAGAAAAACATTATTCAGATAATAGCTAATGATTTTAATGTTGTTAATAGATGTGTTTTCGCACAAAGTTTGTGTTTTTTTTGCGAGTTTTTCTTCATATTTAGTCCGTTTCTATGGCGTAGTCTAAACAAAGATAGGTCCTATCGGTTTTGCAGTTGCTTTTTAGTAATTTTATTAAGTTTTTTTTGTTAAAAGGAAATGTTTTTTAAGACGTTTAAAATCAAGAAACGTTTTAAAAAAGGTTGATTGATTTCTGAGTTTTGCCTCATTATTTCTTTTTGTTGACTTGTTACCTTGTCCCATTTTAAAAAAATTCCATCTGCTGTGTAGTTAAAAAAGTAATATTGTTTAATAAAGGTTTTATCTGACATCATTTTGACGTTGTTACTGGGTCTTTTAATTTTAGATATTGAGTTTATACCATGAAATTTCTGTTTTTGCTGATTTTTGTTGTTTGTTTCTTTTTCTCGTAGTCTCATCGACTGATTGCGAGCCCCAGCAGACGGCTGTTCATGGCCACGCATCAGCTGTGGGATGTAATCCGGAAACCGCAAGCCGGTTATTGCGGCGAAGCCAAGGACAATCTCGAGTATCCAAAATTTTTAGCTTTATTGATCTCTTTTTTCAAAAATTTGCTTGTTTGCCTATCCTCTTGATTTCCGCACCTTTATCCCCACTGTCAACCTTAATTTCCAATCTGATCTAGTGTTCAAGATCTGTTGATAATGTTTGATTCGACAGATGTGAAACAATATCTTTCTAATGATAATTTGATAAATGAACCTCGCAAGACTGATTGCGGATTAAGAAGACAATAACCAGTATCACAACGCAGATTACGGTCTTAAGAAAAATTAAGTATCTGAATTCTTATGTTATCCATACAAAAATGTTAGTTGATTTGTTTTTAACTCGCTACATTTCGAAATTTTAAACAGAATGGTTTTTCTTCGTTTACCAATATGATCTCTCTTTGGGGGACCGGGAACCAAATAAATCCATTCAGTCTTGTTGCGTTTGATATTCGATTGTTTTTTTTAGCATTGGACCTTGGTACACGTCATTGACTATGTTCACACGTGATATTTTTGGCTATTTTGGACCCTACCATATTCGGCACCCGAGTGAAGGTAAATAGTTTTGCAGTTATTCTGTTTTATTTCGTCCCTGTTATAGCTCAGCGGAACGAGAGCATGCAATAACCCCGTCCCCTGATTACCGTAAATTTAGCATGTGAAAGCTATGCTTGCTTTGCTCTGTACACTTAGTATGAGCGTTCAAAAATCTCTGGGCAAGCTATCTCAAGCCGTGCGACTGAGATCAGATCTTTGCGCAACCATTGTCCAGACTTAACTGATCAAAATGTCGTAAATTATTGCACTCGCTTGTGTGCTCCATATAACAGCTGATCAAGACAGCAGCTCAATATGATCATTAGATTTCATCTGATTCAACTGTGGCCCTAGTGTTGAGTTTATTACAATCATATTATCTTAAAATTTTGGAAATTGAGTTTTCTGCATACAATGACTATACCTTAGCTTAAAATTGACGAATGTTCAAAAATTTATTTTTTAAAAGCTTAATTGATGTCAACAAGCAAAAATTTTCGAGCACGGGCAATCAATCGTGAAACTTGAAAATGGCAAAAAGTTTCACGAAGATTAGCCGTTTTTCAAAATTTATGTACAGTTTTCTTTCAATGGATTCTGATTTGTTACAGAGTCAGAGAAAATTGCTGTTAAAAATTGTTACACATTGTTGAAAAATCAGACAAAAACATGATTTTTTTTATATGTAGAATTGACGAAAGTGGATAGTTCTGCTGACAATTGCTTTTCAATTTTTTTTGTTAATCATTAAGTTTTTCGTTATCCTGTGATAAGTTGAACAAAATTTGAACAAATTATTTTCGCAATGTCATGCAACTTATAATCAAACACGTTTTCATCTCTTGACGTCTCGATTTGTTGACTAGTTGACTTTCTATCGGAAATAACGGTGAAGTGAAAAACATTTGACTTTTCTTCCTCAGTTCAGCAACAAGATCATTTGAGAATAAAGATTTATTGTAGTAAAAAATGTTGGCAACTTGTGATTAAAGGTGTCTCAACGGAAAAACATAACAGAACGAGTCCTGAATTTCGATAAAAACGAGTTGAATGTATTAACGACCTGACAATTATAATCGTTATGGCAACATGAAACTAAAATAGTAAAAAAACCGAAAAAAAACAAACAGAATAATTTTGAAAATTGTTTTCCTATATATGATGTTTTCAAAATTACTAAAGAATTACCTACTATAGAAATAAGAACATTTTTTGAAAATTAAAATTTTCCTAAAATCCTTAGATTTAGCACACAATACAACAACCTCGTGCAATTCACTAACCCATCAAAAAGAAAGGAAGCAAAAAATGGCAAAATTATATAGCTTTGAGAATCAGACGTCTCAAAACAGGTATCCTCAAAGATGCACACCACAATTCTTATCAAAAACATACAATAAATACTTAGAAGTCAGATATATCTTTAACAATTCAAAATCAAAAGTTAGCTCACTCATTAGAAACGAAAGTTAAAAAATTGAGAAAAACAAATTCAACAAAATTACACCACTCAAGAATGCCTGAAAACCGTTATTTTTATAAAAAAAACCCTAGGATCATAAGAAAAAAGAACAAAAACATGCGATACTCAAAACTCAACGATTAATTTTTTAAGAAAATATTCTCAGTCCGCTATAAAAGTATTTGAAAACAAGTTGCGCACTTCAAGTCTACTTTATTTTTTGCTCCCTTTACTATTATAGTGTGACTACAAACCACATATTAGCGTGAAAAAACAAAAAAAAATGGTGAACTAATTGTTATGCTTTTAAAGCAGCAGAGACATATATGTCAAATTTGTCTACCAAATTGTATGTTCTGAACTTCAAATTAAATTGAATAATTATTCATTTTACTCATCCCGTTCCTTTCGACAATTTTGGGTAAAAAAATTGGACTCTGAAAAAGGAATGTTTTTGACAACAATTTTGCAGCAATTGACAACAACAATTGACAATAATTGGCAACAATTGACAACAAGTGTATTTTGAGAAGCTAAATTCGCCAATTGAAATTATCGATTCACTTGTGATATTTCATTCCGGTAAAATAAATTGAAAGATCATTTTTTTGTTTAGTGTCGACCTGTATCAAAATTATTTTGAAGATAAAATTTGTTTTTTTTTATAATTTCTTATCTCTTTTATTTTTATTCGGGGAAAAAATTAATTGGAAAGCTAATTTTTTCAATTTAGGGGAAGCCTGTCAGAGTTATGTTCAGTAGACAAACTTTTTCTAAATTCTTTTGCCTAATAGACGGGCGGTTTACGCTAAAAAAGACAAAAACATCAGCGTTATTAGTTAAATTTTAAAATCTGAGACAAAATGGTGAAAATTAAATATTTTTACACGCTTGGTATTGCTACTCGGAAGTAATGAAACTTCGAGGCCAAGCCAAGTTGTTGATCAACTTTGAATGGTGAGAAAACTCTATGATAATGTTTTTAGCAACTATCGTTGCAACTAAAGCAGTTGCATCGCTTACCTGAAACGTACGTCAAGTCATTATTAGTACTTGACAGGTCTAATTGCAAGTTCTGCATCAGTACTGATTCAGAGCAATCATCTAGACTTTTTTACACTTGCCAGTATAATTGCAGCTATTAGTCACGACATGCACGTCTAAATGCAGGTCTTGGCTAAAGCGTGCACGTTTTAATGCAAGTCTTGGCTAAGACGTGCACGTTTCCATATTTCGCTGTTTCTGCTTTCCGATGGGGACCATCAATGTGCTACAATCAATTTGTCCACAGTTAAGAACAAGGACTGTAACGGCACGTTTCACGATATTTCCATGGTTAAAATTTATATTTCCACGATCTGAAGATTTAATAAAAGTTGAAAAGGTTGAAATAATGGCTTAAAACGGTTGAAAACATCCTACAAAGCCATTCATGTGAGCTGCTCTGACCCCCGGGGTACTATTTTATTGTTCAGGACAACTGTGGGTTAACTTACCAGCATCCCGGAAAGTGGCTAAAAATTAACCCCGATTTGTGGCACGTTACAGAGTTTTTTGAAATTCAAAATCTTCAACAGAAGTTTTATAAAAATTTGCCTTTGATTTTGTTATAATCTTGCAAGTGTCATCCAAGATACTGATTTTGGCTTGCAGTTAATCCGCGGCAGTGCAGCTTATTAGACTACTTTTCTCCCACTATGTTTTCGCCACTCTTGGTAGAGCAACAATGTCGAGAATAGAGTGGCCAAAAAATAGTACTGTTTATCTTTTTCTGACAAGATAATTCATCGATAAGTTATGCGACTGTTATTATCGCAATAATAATAAATTCGGTTTTCAAATCTGAGGACATGTCATTGTTATTAATACAAACACATCACTTAAATTTGAAACATCAGAAGGCTTATCAGAAGGCAATAAAGAATTTAAACATATGAAACGACTGTGATTGCTCAAAATTGATTATAAATAAACTGCTGCCTGCGCGGGCCGAGATTTCACCCCTATTTCACCCCTAATCAGCGGGGATTAGGGTGTAATCCGTTTTCCACAGTTATTTATCGGGGAAAAGAGTGTGAGAGTGTAATTTTTAAAAAATTACACTTTAATTACACTCTTTTATCCACTCTTTCTACACTCTTCGCAAGGAGTGTTATTTATGGTGGAATGATAAAAAATTACACTCTTTTTTCCGCCATTATGTAAAGTATCAATTTTTTTACACTCTTACACCCTTGTTTTTTTACAGAGTGTAATTTAGGGTGGACTGATAAATAATCACACTCTTTTTTCCTCCAAAAGGTCACAAAGTGTCCATATTTGCATAGTTTACAAATCTATTCTAGCAACTCAGATGACACTGAGTGCGTATGAGAGTAACTCGCAGTGGGATGTGGAGAGAGTATCAATTAAAGAAATGAACAGGACTGCCTACTTCGGACAACAACATGTGTTCGACCAAATCAGATACACGATTCACATGAAGAGGAAACCCACTTTCTTCATCAACACACTCGTATTGCCATGCTCTCTCTTGACTTGTTAGTATCGATCGCACCCACTTCACTTAAGTAAATTGACCAAAATGGTTTGAATACTAATACAAACTCCAGTTTATATTAAGAATTGATTTGATTGCCTACTTCGGTTTATTTTAGTTTAAAATTCTATAGGCTTCGGACTACAGCGTTGATAAACGTTTTACTGATTTTTATAGGATGCGGAGTATTTTGCGCTCTTTCAAAAACCAAATCTCGAAAAAGTAATTCTTAAATTTGAAGACGGCCAAAAACAAAGAGAGCGGTAAAAAACATGAAACCAGGGCTTCATTCATTTTTCGTTAATATTGTCGAATATAAACAAAATAAACATCGAATTACATGGTTTGGAAAAGTCTTCGAGCTCAATTTAGTCCTGACAACGGTCTGGAACTATTCTTATCAGAGTTCGAATCGAGCGCACACTAGTCTGATCAAAAGTGATTTTGAGCCCAATTACGTCTGATCAAGAACTACTTTTTTCCGTTTATTTTTTTTCTTTTTACTTAGAGATGCTACCTCGGCCAAGAGACAACAGCACATTAGCGTTCTGATCAGAGACTTAAGAGACTCTAGAGTCTGGTGATGTTGATTAAAACCAAGGGTTCCAGCCGATATCAAATGCCGTTCCCCCTTTAGAAGAAATTTTGATAAACGGTAGATCAAAAGTTCTTTATAGAAAAGTGTCTCGGTCCATCTATCGAGTCGGAAACATGCAGCAATGGATACAAATTAAATTATTTTCATGATATCTGGTTTTTAGTTAGCAATTTTCTTGGGATTAGCTTTTACTTAGTGAATGAATTAATTTCAATGATATTATATTAACGAATATATTGTAGTGATGTTAAGGGATTTGTTAATGTTTAAAATCGTTCTCTAATCAGACTATTTCGAGCGCACGTGAATCTAATCAGAGGCGATTTCAAACGCACTTGAGTCTGATAAGAGGCGGAACCGAGCGCAAATTAGTCTGATCAGAAGTGACTTTCGACCGGACTATAAGCTGATCAGAGGAGACTTCCGAGCGCGTTTCCAACGCACATAGAGCGCACTTTAAACTTCCGATTAGAGGTTACTTCGGTCTGGGTTGGTCTGATCAGAAGTCACTTATTTCTGCAACGGTCCAGAGACGATTTTGGTGTAGACCTCAACTTGGGAGTGTTTTCTTGGGAAAAAAATTGGTTCTTTTCGTTTGTGCCTTCAGTTAGAGAGCGCGTTCCATTACATAGTTTATCATTATTTATAAACATAACACGAGCGTCTGGAGTTGGAAAAGATTTGCACCCACTAAGCTGGGGCGCAAACGGAAAAAAAATCCAAAGAAAAACTTTAGGACAAATTGTTTAATAAACAGGTTCATTCGTTGTTCAAACTCATAGCGCTAAGGATGTAAATACCTCTCACTCTAATGCAGAAATGACAAGCCGGTGATGAAATTCTTAAGTTTTTTAATGATAATCCAATGTGCAGAGAAAGACGGTCTACGCTCTTATGAGCAGCACTAAGAGCATCATTTACAAGACTAATAATTAGGGCACTTCCTGTGTCTGTATAAATTTTCTGTCACTGATTGCTCGCGACAGTAAACTATATCCCTAATTACTTCGTTAATACCTTTTCATAGTTTCCGAGGACGTGCTGCAAAATAGAACAAAAACTCTCCTCTGACAGCACGACCCAGGTTGAGGTCCCAGACCAGAAGCTGACAGATCCAGACCAAAAAGAACGCACGGGGAGCGTCGTGTGTTCAAATTTAAACAGTCTGGAAACATAGACGAAGTCTAGACACAGGTTTTTTCCCCCATGGAGTGGTCTGGACATTGACATTTTCCATTTGGGAAGTCCCGGACATACCAAATCTGGGTCTGGGACCTCAGTCTGGATAAACTTCAATAAAATGAAAACTTGAGAAATTTATATTTATTTTAGGAGAGTAGAGAATAAAAGTACTGAGTAAGACGTTGCTCACCAAATGACAACTAGCCAATGTGGGTTTTATTCTTACCTGATCAAAGTGGTGAAAATGGAATTATACATTTCATGTGTGAAGAAATGAAATGGATTCATTAAACTTTTGATCTGGTCTTTCGGTAAACATAGTCACGTTAACTAAGTTTATTGTCCATTTATGTTGCTAGTTAAAAAATTGGATTGAACATTATCAATCATTACCATTGGAAACATCCCTTTTTATTAGCTACACTACTTTATTGTTAAATGCAATTGATAATAGAAATCAAGGCAACGTCTCGCTATATGTTAAATAAAAAACTATTCTGCGCAGCTAAACGTTTTCGAAACAAAGGTCACCTTAACACTTACATTAAACATGAAGAGTTGGGGTTAAAAATAATTTTTTTAAAAGCAAAATAGCGATGACAGAAAAAATGTGGGCTGCCAAAATGTGTTTTTTTTTGTGTGGGTGAATTCATTTATAACCAATGGTTTCATTTATTGTATGTCTTGCCGTTTAGCACAGAACGTGACTTAAGTTCTTGAAAATTGGGTCTGTTGAAAGTTTTTCCCCAAAAATTGGCAACTTGTCTCGCATTAAATATAAGGACTAGTGTTTGCTACTCGTCTGTAAGCGCAAATTGATCCATCATCCATTATGTCAATTGGCGTCTCTGATGGTATTGGAGAAGCTAATCGTGTTTGTTTTATTCCAATTATTGACGCGCAATCATCAGAGGTCGTCATCGGGTATAGTTATTAGTATCTGGGTTCTTTGAGGGTATTTTTCAACCAGTAATGACCATTCTACTAATTATGTTCTTAATTTTTATTCTCAAAAAAGTATGTGTTTCACCGCTTCTATTTGAGACAAGCATGCGACGTAGATTCCTGTAGAAGTGAAATTTATGCATCGTTTTTTGTGTAACGCGAAATCTGAATCGTGGTTTTTAAAATAAATTTTGTTAAAAATCAGTTCCAAGAAACAAATCGTAAGAAAAATTTACCTTTTTTGACAAAGTTGATATATCTATTTTTTTTGGTAGGACTATATTTTCACAGTGGCCGTCAAATTTAGTATCCATAAACAATTATGTCTGAGAAGACTATAAAAAACTACCAAAACATTTGCAATGAAACTTCTGTATCACAGTTTTTTTATATACCTAACTTTTTTACACCTAACATTTTTTATAAACCTTACTGTAAATTGGCGATATTCGAAGAAACTAAACAGGCTAAACTTTGCTCACATCTAAAACTTTAGGCTTAATGAAGGTCGCTTTGTTCGGGTTCATCAATTCCAGAAGTAGTAGCGATCAATTTATGTAATAAAGTTTCTAAGATAAAAGTTGATAATATATGCTTTTGTGATTCATTTTCAGTCCTGAACGTACTCTCAGTGATTCTGCCTGTTGAGTCCGGTGAAAAAGAGCAGCCTGGCCATCACTATTATGCTCGCTCAAGTTGTCAATCTACTCATCTTGTCGAGCATCCTTCCGACGTCTTCCGAATTCTTCCCAGCTCTTGGTAAGTCAAGTGCCCGGTGAAAATGAAGCCCATATATGAAGATCCTATAACTATCACAGGGGGTGGCTTTTCGAGAAAAGATCTTACTTAGTAAAAAGTACCCGGATATACTTATTGTGATAGTTGGGGGTGATGTTTATGATAGTTAGATACACAACAGCAATGAATTTTGAAAAAGATAACCTGCCCAGCCGAAATTGGGCGTGAACAGATTTTTTATGTCGCTTACGCTGATGTATGCTCTTGACCCAAGATCTGCAGAAATTGCTTGACTTTAGTGTGCACATAAGTTGAGTTTCGTTTTTCGTCTATTTCAGGTCGTTATTTTCTCATCACAATTGCCCTGATTGGTCTATCGCTCATCTACAACTGCACAATCACCAACTACTTCTTCAACGACTTCAAAAGCATCTACAAAACTGTTCTCAAACGTAAGTAATCACAATATGAAACTTGCGAAAATTTGGTGTTTGTCGAAAATGACAGTAATTTGTTATCAAAAATGACAAATTGCAGCATAATGCACATTGTGGCTTTCAAATTAACATTGTTGCTTGCGTTAATTTTGGAGCCACCCCCTCCCCTCAAGACATTGAAAGATCGTAGGCGGGTCTGATTCAAATCAGCTTACACCATAACAATTCAATAACTGAAAAATCTCAATGCCAATCAGCGTCAGAAAAAAATTCTATTGCTAATATAATTGGAACCTTATTTTACGATTAACGTAT
>NW_027449264.1:0-19126 GCF_964194025.1 Convolutriloba macropyga
AGCATAATCTTTTTCATCAGAGTAGATTGGGAAGAGATATTGAGTTACAAAATACTCATCTAGTTTTATTCAAGTCTCCCAGAGAAGTTCTCCAGATTACGACTCGTAGTCAACAGCTCGGGTTAGGATCACAATTAAAAGATTGGTATGCAAAAGCTACTTCAATCCCGTATGGTCATTTACTCATTGATCTGACTCCGAAAGCAGTCGACTCTCATAGATTTTGCACGAACAGTGGTTCTACTCCCACTATTCTTTTTCTTCCTAAAACGAAACAAGAGATTACTTTTTTTTCAACGATGAACACACAACATCTCTCTACACTGATAACGTTGCGAACTTAATCCCAGAACTTCAAGAAAACTTTCCTAAGAAACTGTCCAAAAGATTTCATTCAGTTTCTAAACGAATGCAAAGTAAACCTTCTCCGAAGACAACTACAGGAAGTACAAAAACAGGACGTAACAAAGTACAGAGACGAAATTCATCAACTCATCACGAAAAGGTATAGAGCTCATATCAATTTTAGCACCATCTGTGATTAATCGATTGTCTTGAAATGGAACAGCTTGTTTTGATTCCTCAACAACTTTACGAACAAAAATTTAAATTAGAAGTTGAACACTTTTGAGCAGAAACCAGTTTCTGTCCCAACACATTTGAACCCTAATTACAAGAAAATCAGCAACAGAACCAGATCATTAAAGAGCGAATCAATTGTAGATCAAATTTAGAATTCGCCGCCTGTCAAGCTATTTCGCAATGACATAATTTTATTAGATGGAAGAGATACAGAAGTAGATTTCTCAGATTTTATTTTCGCATTAAAACAAAGAACGTTGATTTTCCCGACATATATTACACAATAATTGATGCTACCGGAATAAATCGGCAAAAAGTGATAAACAAAGATGCCAAAACCAAAGACAGAGGGAGCTGGATTCCTTTCGAAATCTGAAAAAGCCTAGCTAATGGAAAAGCCGCATATGGGTCAATTAAAAATCTACAAAAAGCGAATGGGTTATCCAAAAAGAAAGTTTCCCCTTTTCTGCGCAGTAAAGATTCCTGCACAAAGTATCGTCATTCAACACGACATTTCAGAAGATTACCAGCATTTGCTAAGATAATCAATGAGATGTGGTGTCTCGATCTGGCTTTCATGGATAAATTATCGAACTTTAATAATGGAGTGAAGTATTTATTAGTATGTATTGACGTCTTTTCTCGCTTTGTTCGTGTGCAAGCAATGATGTACTCTCCAGAGGCAGTTGTAGCTTTCAAAAAAACGTTATGTGAAAAGATTATGCCAGCGAAGGCATGGGTTCATCAGGGAACAGGGTTTAATGGTGAGTTTCGAAAATTTTGTAGGGAAAAGAAAATCAAAATTTACTCTACTAGAAGTGAAACAAAATCTGCTGTAGCAGAAAGAATTATAAAATCTCTGAAAAACATTGTTTATCGCTATATGGAAGAAAATGACGACAAATACATGAGAAAAATGGATTCCTTTCTGAAGACTATGAACAAAAGAGTTAATCGCTCAACAGGTACGGCTCCAAAAAATGTAACAATTAAACACTTTTGTCAGTTTTTTACATACACCCAATTAACCAATATAAGGGACTACGTTTTAAAGTGGGTGAAAATGTTCTTATATCAAAAAAAGATATTCCTTTCAGAAAAGGTTATAAATCTCAGTTCACAAATAAAATAATCAAAATTGTTATAATTGCTACTTATAAACCACCAACCTATGACCTTTGCGGAGAACAAGGTGATGAAATTCTAGGCAATTTTTATGATCAAGAGCTTTCAAAGTGCATCATTTAAAGATAAGTTCTTTCACTGTTGAGTTGGTTTCCAACGCTTCGTTTGATTGTTAACCAAACAATACATTAAGTTCTTTCACCAATTTTTTACCTTAACAAATAAATCTTGACGGAGAATGGGAGGTAGCGATAACAGAACGGTCGTCTCCTTCCTTGTACCAAAACATAACAGAGGGTAAATTCTTCTATCTAGATGAAGCAACACCAGATACAAAACCATCGGACTATTAAAAATTTGATCCAGGTCTATACCCCTCGATCTTTGATATTGTCAATGAAATGAACAGAAAAATTCAGGGACGTGAAATGTATGAAAAAACGCCAATCATCTTACACAACCAAATTACCCAGCGAATTTCTTTGAGTCTTCCTAATGAGAACTCTTTACTTGTCAATTTTAGTGCAGATCTTTGTCATGTCTTTGGATGCGAAGAAGCTGTTTATGGTATGGGTGTTTTCATGAATGGTTCTGGTCCACATTTTCCCAAGTTCCCTTATGCTATTGTACGAATACATACCTTAATGATTTATAGTGATATTGTTGAATACAATATTGTGGGTGATACAAAAGCTGCTCTTTTAGGATGCATTCCGTTCATATCAAAATTAAGAATGGAGACATCATCTCAACGGGACAATCCATGAATTATCAAAATTTTCTAGACATACAATTAAAAAAAAATTCTAAAAAACTCATTCCACAGCATAAAACTTGAGCTCCGGGTCTCTTATTGTGAAAAAATTCATTACAACTGTTGGTGTAACAAGAGCAGTACTAATGTTTAAAAAATTTCTGACAATCATTTTTAGATTTAAAGTTGTAAAAGTGGTTGCTGATAGTGATTTACCGTATATTCGTGGTTATTCAAGACAGAGGGGAACAGGATTCGGAGCGTTGGCACAAACAATTGGGAGGACAGCTATTCCATTCATGAGGAGCTTGATATAGCTGCACCAAAAATTGGAAATAATCTAAGTGGAAAGAATAAGTTCAAATCTGTGACTGCAGATGTTGGATTGGAAGGAAAACATTACGTAGGCAGCTAGGTGGTGGAAAAATTAGGAGACGTTGCCTTATTTGAAGAATTCCCACAAAAATCAGTCGACGTCTTCGAACTAGAAGAAAAATTTTTTCTAAGCTAAAATGAATACTAGATCAACAAACGATATCAACTTTCGTTATGGTCACTTTACAAAATCTTGCTTAGAGATTTTTGACAAAATTCCTGCTCTGGAACCGATTGAATTTTCTCACGTTCAAGAAGTTTATCCCAGTACTTCATTGGATAAAAGCAGCATTGAAACAGATAGAAGCATATATCTTGATATGAGAGATATCCAACTTCAAATCGAAGATGGTTTACAAGAGGAAAGATTGTTGGATCACTTTTTGAAAAAAGACGAGCATCGAAAAGCAGATATGGGAATGTCTTTCGCAGATGATGATTTACATTATCTTACTCACGTCAACAAATTATTACATTCGCTCTTCTCTTACTGTGAAGTGTATCTGAAAAATGAACAGGTTTACACCTCAAATGGTCTCTACGGACACAAGGCTTTAATTTCCCAAGCATTTAACGCTTCCACAAGAAATAGTGAAGGTATTTTGGCTTGCCATGATTACGAATTTGAAAAAAAAGCCTTGCAATATTGAGAAAAGCCCTTTTATAGATCAAGAGGAAGAACTTTTGCTGAAAAATGGAACTACTTATTACGGTAAATCAGCAATTGATTTGTTCCAATGTGAAAAATTACTGCTTCCAAATACAAAAGTTAGACCGAAATTGATTCGTGCAAGACCCAATTTTTTCATGATCTCATACAATCCTCACGTGTCCTATAAAATTCCTGACTATTACCTGTTTAAAAGCCGTGTTGTTGTTAACGAAGTGTATCAACAGATCATCAAATATCAATTAACTCATCAACCTGCTTGTTACAACTTCATGGAAACAATTGCACCTACATGTATTATTCCTTCAGGACAGAACCAGTTTATTCAGGAAAAAGTTTTCTACAATGCTCAAATCAGAAGAAAGCTATTGCGATGAACACAAATTCAGCAGTCACAGGACATTTTCAAGAAAATCCTTTTTCATTATCAGAAATTTGGTTTATAAGAACTAAGAATTGTTCGAGGAGGTAGAGCTATAGTATCAGTTGATAAAACCAATGACTGTAGGGCATATGTAAAAACAATGAGAGCAATGAATTTTAAGAGAAAATGAAGAGACTCATGCGTTACCAAATAACCTATTTCAGAACCATTCGTACTTGTATATGATCTCAATTCACTTCAAGATGCTGGAGAAAATATTCATTACCCTGAACTCAGCTGTGAAAGAATCTGATTAGAAATGTTTTTCGACCGCCCGCTACGAAGCGTGACAGAATTAATTGTTCCAGGAGAAAGAATGTCCACTGTTAAAATTGTTCAGTTCGGAACGGTCACTAAAAATATCTGAAGATGTTTGCGTTAACGAAAATTTTTCATGTTTTTCTTCAATTTTTTATGGGTATTTCAATATTGTTTTCTGCATTGGAACATTTGTGAGTTATATATTATCGTCACGCAGTTGCCATTCTCTTCACCAAAAAATGAAAATGGACGTTAACTGGGGAGGATCTAATTCAAACTCTTTTGTTTACGTTACTCTCCTAATTTTTCTGGTACTTTTTTATAATTATTTATTTCTAACCCAACTCCCGTAACAATTCTTCCGTATTTGAGAAAGTTAAAAAATCATGCAAAGTGTTATTAGAGCAAGGTAAAAAGTCCAATGATTGTTGCTTTTTTGAAGAGAATGAGTCTTTTCAGCTTGACTGTACAGTTAGAAATCCGTGTGTTAATCTTACTTGCAAATTAAGGCAGAGAAAAATTGTTTGTCATGGATAACACTTCGCTGAGACTATTGAATGAATACCCGACCTCAAATACCGGTATATTGGATCCTTTCCAGAAGATTGTATTCCAAGTTTACCCACATTCAGCTTTGCTATCATCAACACTTCTCCGAGCAGTGACGCTGGAGAGCATTGGATAATGATTGCTTGACTCAATCAAACTTATTACTATACTGATTCTCTGGCTCGTCCAATAAAAAAACACAAGTTTTTGAAAAAAAAGTATCAGAAAATTATACAACATCCGTTCAGAAAACTGATAATTTTTGTGCATTTTACACAATTTTTGCAGCATTTTAACTATTGAAATTTTTTCAAACAAAACTGAACAATGTTAATGATGTTCATGTTTTAAACTTCAAATATAATTATATGCGAATTATATAAATTTATTGTAAATTAAGTTGAAATCTAATAAGGTCGACAGTAATTTTTTCCCTAAATTCCTAAATTCTCCGTTAGTTACTCATATTTTGGTTGTCGACTTTATTAACTACTCGGCTAAATGTACTTTGATACCCTTTCATTTTGTTTTTGTATGTGCTTAATTTATACTGTGTCTGTTATTTTGCACTTTTATTCAATTGTTTCTCTTATTTTACATTTTTCCAAGTAAGGAGCGCGTAAAAGTCCACGCGCTCATTATTGTGACAATGCCAGATTAGCAAGAGGTAGTTTTGAACTAACGACCTCTAAGTTATGAGCCCAGAACACTACCACTGCGCCATATTGATATTTAAGGTTGGCTATACTTAATCTTAATACATTGCGTTGGCTTTACCTAATCTTAATTAATTGCGGCGGCTATACCTAATCGTAATGTATTGCCAAGGTTAAACCAATAAAAATGTTGAAATTTACTGAGAGGGGACTTTTCCTCTGCTTGTACAATTGCCCGCCTGTACACTTCCCGTGCGCGCTGCCTGTACAATCCCCCGCCTGTACAATTCCCTGCGCGGAAAGGTTAATGACCTGCTCCGAAAATGGGGCCTGATCTGCTCGCACTACACTACTAATAACCCACTTAATCGTAATACATTGCGGTGGCTATTCCTAATCTTAATACGTTGCAGTGGCTATTCCTAATCTTTATACGTTGTGGCGTCTATTCTTAATCTTAATACGTTGCGGCGGCTATTCCTAATCTTAAAACGTTGCGACGGCTATTCCTAATCTTAATACGTTGCGGCAGCTATCCTAATCCTAATACGCGGCGGCTATGCCTAAGCCTAATACGTTGCAGCGGCTATTCGTAACCTTAATACGTTGCGGCGGCTATTCCTAGTCTTAATACGTTGCGTCAGCTATTCCTAATCCTAATACGCGGCGGCTATGCCTAATCTTAATACGTTGACGCTATACCTAATCTTAATACGTTGCGGCAGCTATTCCTAATCTTATAACGTCGCGGAGGCTGTTCCTAATCTTAATACATGTGGGCAGCCCTAGATTTGTACCCTATCTTAATACATTAGAGTAGAAACGCTCAAAAATATACTCCTATACCCTATCTTAATACACGAGCACTTCACTCGCACCCCCGGTGAGCATTGCTCACCCTATTACTACTTGCGTTGAACGCGTTGAATTTATTTAAGTTCTCCGCTAAATTTAACGCAAAATATGTAAGATCTACACTAAATTCATCGCAAAATATGTAAGATCTACGCTAAACTCAACGCAAAATGTGTAAGATTGACGTTGAATGCGTTGAATTTATGGAAGATCTACGCTAAATTCAACGCAAAATATGTACGATCTACGCTAAATTCAACGGAAAGTATGAGACATCTACGCTAAATTCAACGCAAAATGTGTAAGATTGGCGTTGAATGGGTTGAATTATGTAAGATAAACGCTAAATTCAACGCATAATGTGTAAGATCTGCGCTAATTTCAACGCAAAATGTGTAAGATTGACGTTGAACGCGTTGAGTTTAAGTAAGATCTCCGCTATATTGAACGCAAAATATGTAAAATCTACGCTAAATTCATCGCAAAATTTGTAAGATCTACGCTAAATTCAACGCAAAATGTGTAAGATTGGCGTTGAATGGGTTGAATTAATGTAACATAAACGCTAAATTCAACGCAAAATATGTAAGATCTGCGCTAATTTCAACGCAAAAGGTATGAGATTGACCTTGAATGCGTTGATTTTATGTAAGATCTACGCTAAATTCAACACAAATTATGTAAGATCTACGCTACATTCAACGCAAAATGTGTAAGATTGGCGTTGAATGGGTTGAATTTATCCGCTGACCTTTCATAAATTTGGCGAAAATCCTTGTCCCGGGCGGTACACCATTAGATAAAGACCAGATAATGCCCTTTAAAGGGTTGACCATTATTCTTTTCAGAACCAATTAGAGTAGCGAAAATTCTTTTCAAGGGTCCACCATTAGACTTTTCACAACCAACAACGTCGCGGTCTCTTCACAGAAACCACAATTAGTGTTCTCTCAAGTCTGCATTTTTGAGAATTTGAGATTTTCGATAAATGTGCTGTTCTGTACATACCAGACCCATTCAACTTAAAAAACAGTTGGAAAACTACCAAAAGGCTTAAGAATTTTGTCACTTCCTAAGATAAAGCAGTTATGTCTGCCGGAGTATATTAAAATAATAGTTGACTGAATGAAATCAGGTAGCTTAAAAGTAATGGTCTTGTTCCATTTATCAATAAAAAAACAAGGCGTTAATTTTGTTTTCCCTCCGAAATTTTTAAATATCTTTTGTTTAAAAACAATGCAGGTTTAGGGAGGTTTTTGGCTCTTCAGACTACATTAAAAGCAACAGTGAGCAAGAGAGTTGCAATTAAAATTTTCGTGGCAAAGAAATTAAGTTTGGAAAAATTTATGAAAAGACTGAGTGTGGTCCCATGAGAACACCTTAACTCGAACTTGTTGGTTATTATAAGACCAATGATGGACCCAAATAAAAGCCTTGCTCGACCTTATCTGGTTATGAACAGACTACTAGCGGACCCATGAAAAGACCTCGCTCGAATTCAATTGGTTATGAAAAGACTAATAGTGGGACAATGACAAGACCTTGCTGGACTCTAAATGGTTATTAAAAACTCAACCTGGATTCATGAAATGACCATAACATTGACAATATTCTTTTATGCGAACATTTGGTCGAGCTAAAGTCCATCACTTAGTCAGGGTCCAGCTAAAGCTTTTAAGGAAAAATCTGAGTTGAGCTAAAGCCCAGCATGTCTTAAAGGCAAGATAAAGTCTTTTCATAGCTCAAATGAGACGAGTATCGACTTTTCGTAGTACGTTTTGATCGAGCCTTATCTTCTCATAACTCTGTACCTAGACTTGTCTCCCTTGTTAAGACTATGAATCTATCAAACATTCAGTTCAAAATGTTTTAAATGTTTTTATAGTTGTTGTTTCATACTGTAAAATTCTGCATAAAATATTGGTCATTTCTTATAAAGAAGATAACAATCCCAACAAAGAGCCAATTCTGTTTCGCCGAGAAATTTCTTTTCTGCTGACCACTTTATGACTGGAATTCTTAAAATTTTTGGTCTCGTTAATCAAGTCAGACTTCTTTTGCTTGCAAAATTTAGCAAAAATTTGGAAAATGTTTTCTGAATGCTTCCTGTCGAGCTTAAAATAACATACTTGAATTTTTTTTTTCATTTCCAGCGTATAAAAAACAGCACTATAAAAAACTGTTTGGGGTCTATCTTAAGTTATCAATATAATATGTAAGTAAATTTTAAGGCCGCCCTGTTTGCGTTGTAAATTTCTCTCTCAAAGTAGAAAGAGTAGAAAAGACTGTAATATGAGACTGTTAATTTATTGTCTAATTGTCCAATGCAAGTCATAAAGGGAGAAAATATAAAATTTTGCGATTCGACAGAAATTTTTAAGATACACATTATGAGTGAAAAGGAGAGTTTTGTCTCAAAGGGGTGAATTTTGGCTCCCTTTTAAAATCTATAAGAAATCTTAAAACACGGGGAAAACTTTTGAATGTAAATAGCTCCCACACTAATAATTCAATTTTGAGCAAGCTTGACAGTGACCACCACTAGTCGACAATATTGCATATGAAAAAAGAATGAACTGAATCGGACATGTTGTTTTTGAGATAATGAGAATTAAATGTCAGACCGCAACATAGCCGGCCCTATTTTGATTCTAGCAAAATGCTTCCAAATAAGGTCAATATTTAATGAAATAAGTTTAACTAATGGCCCTAAAAATTTCCTTTGGCATTTTTTGTTTGGTGCCGTTCTAGCTATTTTATCGTCTCCTTCATGAAGTTTCTGAATTCCGGCTAAAGGGTAGTTGAAGTAGCTCTCTTTGAGGCCCTTCTTTGAAAGCCGTCTTCAATTTGTTCGCTGCGCCTACAAAGTTGGTTCCATTGTCAGAAATACCCGTTTTCGATTTCTCTCTTCTCGCTATGAAGCGATGAACTGCGTTCCAAACAAGATTGTGTGTCCAGTGACTGAACGATCTCCATATGCACTGCTCTGACGCTAAGACACGCAAGTAGACAAATCCATCATTTCACTGTTCTTCGGAAAACTTTAATTGAAAATGGTCTAATATAGTTTACTCCAATTTTTGTAAACCGCGTTACATTATCATCTATTCTGACTACTGGGAAATCTGATATCATTGGCATCAACGTTTTGCTACTCTATATTTTACAGTGTAAACATTGGTGCCTAACCAACTTTGCTGATGGTTGTGCTTATTCTGAAACTCGAGATATAATCTAACTGCGGGATGAGAAAGTGGAAAAAATAGCAGGTTGTTTTCTCCGAAACTGATGTTTGCATGTCTAAGTCGACTTTTGGCTCCTATTAGATTTTCACTCAGAAACGGATTCAGGGATTCAATAACACTGATGATTTTGACAAAACCTCCTTTTTTCAACGAGGCTATTTCTTTTGTGTAGCTTTCTCTCTGGACTAACTCCCATATTCCTTCAATTTTCTGCTTGTTCAATCAAATCAGGGGTTATTTCTCCGTTCCCATTTTTCAGATTCAACATGCTCGCAAATAAATTTTTCAGTCTTCTGAATTTACTGAATGACTACAGTCAATTGGAGCTGATTTTTCATTCGAATTACAAGCAAAAACTTCTCGATCAGGGAATAGTTCTTCTTGGTCCCAATTTTCCGTTTCGTTAATTTCGTTCTTCAGCCAAACGGGTCCTTTCATCCAGACACTTTTCATCAGTTCTTTTATGGAGAGACCTTTCGTTCCCAGATCAGCTGGGTTGTCAGCTCCAGCTGTATGTCTGCACTGATCAACTGTTGAACTGTCTAGGATTTCTGCAACCCGGTTAGCATTAAAAGTAGTCTGTTGTTTGTCACTATTACGCAACAATTGTAAAACAGGAGTTGAATTGCCCAACAAATAGATTGACGCAAACAAAATATTATGTTCTTACAAAATTAGATCTTGAGTTCTGTTTGCCGTAATTGCTGCCATTAATTCTGGTATAGCATGGTGCTTCATTGGAGCCGCCGTTGTTTTTCCAACAAGGAACCGTATTAGTCTGTCGCCGTTTAGTTTAGTGAGTATAACAAAACACACTGGAAAAAAGGCATCTTCCGACGCGTCTCCAAAGACGTGTAGCTCAACTCTGTCACAAGATTTCTGATTGTACCATCTTGGAATGAATAATTATTTTGAGTTACTTCATTCTTGCACCCACTTGTTAAACGCGTGGTTTATAGGTGTTTATATTTTCGGCTATCGGCGAGTCCCACCTTTGACCTTGTCTCTGCCAGATTCGTTTCATTAACGTCCTTCCTCGAATGACAAATGGTGCTTTGAACCCCAGAGGATCAAACACTTGTGACACTGTCGACAAAACTTGTCTTTGCGCCCAATTCGTTTTTTGCTGGATCTCTTGGTCCTTCCGAACAGTTAACAGATTATCGCTTGCTTGCCATTCCTAAAGTCCCAAGACCTTATTGTTGCCTTCACTTTCAATTGGTGTCGTTTCACTGTTTTCAAAAACTTCTTCGAAATTAGAAAATCTTTTTGTGAAGTTGAAGCCTCCTTTTGATAGCAACGATTTCAGTTCATGGAATAATTCAGATGCTTGTTCAGTTGTGTAAACCGAGAGAAGACTATCGTCCACATAAATGTTATTCATTACTCCTTGCGATGCATTAGGATGTTCTATTACAAAAAGTTTTGCACACTGCTTTAGGACATAAATAGCATGTTGGAGATAACTTAGCTCCAAAAATGTGCGCGTTGTAATTTTACAGTATCAGTTTATCGTCTTCAACTGTGCACAGAAACCTGAGGTTGCTTCTTTGTTGTTCAGGCACATAAATTTGCAAAAAGGTTTCGTCAATATATGTGGTTAATCAAGATTTAATCTTTTCCCGTAAAAAGCATTTGAACTGGGAAACGTTGTAGTAGCATTAACGTTGTCTTCTCTAGTATTTCAAGAGAACTCATATCTTCAAGTGTTCTGCTGCTTACTTAAAATGTTGCACCGTAGGATTCCAATTTCCCACCACTTTCTCACAATTTCTGTTAGCTCTTGATTCTCTTGGCTATCGCTTCTTAGGAAACTGCTCTCTGTCCTTTCACTATTTGGCACTGGACCACTTAGCGTCCAGTCTAAAGGAGTTATTATTGCCCATGGAGAATTATTTCCACAATATTTGTACTCTGAAGGTCTTATTAGGCATTAAGCATCTTGACCAAGAATCACTTTTACGTCTTTCAAGTCAATTCTCTTCGCTCTTATGCACGACAAATGGGGACAACGTTTACTTATCTCGATTACATTGTAAACCGAGGTTCCAATTACAAGATCGTTGCAACTACTGGGTATTATTTTCATCGCTGATTTCATCGGCCGGCCCAATCTTGACCGGTAACTTCAAACAGTCGATTGAGTTCGTTCCGTGGAACCCAGTCACTGACATCGAAGTATCTCATCCTTCGAGGCGTAGATATTGTATCAACGCTTCGTCTATCCATGTTTGAAATGAGGCGGTGTCGCAAACAGCTCTGGTTTCGACAAAACTTCCGTCTTCAGCGTAGATGCGGAACGGTGCAACTTGGAGGAGTCCTTTGACTGACCAAGCTGTCTTAATTGCCAGGTTGGTTTCACTTGTTTGATCTGGTGACTGGATTCGCTCGTGTGTTACACTTTGGCTGTTGCGTATTATGCGATTTTGAACTCTTTCATACCCGTCTAATCAGCATTTGAGCTTTGATTTGCAATCTCTGGCGCGATGCTTTCCCGTCAAGCATTTGAATCAGCGATTAGCTTTTTTCACCGCTTCTGACCATTCTGTGATAGTGGGTTTTTCTGAATTTGTCACACTTCCAAAGCAGATGATCTCCGTCATCGAGAGGGCATTTCTGAAATCTTATCTCTCTATCGTTTGTAAAAGGGGAGTTTTTTGGTTGATCTCTACTTGATCTGACGCTAATCTGTTTTCTTCTATACGAGATCTCTGGAAATTGCTTTCTTGCTGCAGTTTTCTTTTGCTCTTGAACTAAAGATTGCTCTTGTGGCCATTCGTTCAATTCAACCATGTTTGGCAGCTTCAACCTATGTGACGCGGATTCAATGTGTGCAAAACATCTGCGTTTTATGTCTGACCGCAGTTTATTAACTATCATGTCTAGATTACTTGAAGAAAACAAATTGTTACTGTAACTGAATTGTTGCAGAACGTTTGCAAAGTTTCTGACTGTAACAAAAATAACAAAACTCGCAAACTCGTATTATCGTACGACGTCATTGTGGATGACTTTGAATTCTAATCAACTGCAATCCTATTATCAAGTGCGGTTGACCGAATTTGCGCTCAAGTGTTTTCGAAGCCGTGTCGTACATAAAGCCCAAATAATCCATACCAGCCAGATTCTTTTTGCCGGCCCAGTTAATAGCGTTTTTAAATGGTTATTTTTTTTCATCTGATGTGGTACTACGATCTACTGTCGACAGAAACATGCCAATCCATTCAGGCCAATCAAGGGGATCACCATTATATTCTCTTAAGTTTTGGCAAAGTGCGATTAACTGCAGAACATACTGGGTAATTATCATACAGATTAAAGCCGTGTTGCGGACTCGATTGCAAATTATTAGAAATCTTGCTGCAGAAAACTTACTAAGCTGCTCTTGGTTTGAGCTCATCGTTCTCGGAAGGTGTCTGACTGAAGCACTACCAAAAACACCGTCTCTCCGAGATTTGCTTTGTGACATGAGTGATACCAAACAGCTGTTACTGTATTTCCTCTGAGATGAGACTGCAACATCTTTTGCATTTTTTTAATTGTCACCCTGTGCATGAATAAGTTTTCTGTTTTCAGCCAAATAGTCTCCTTCGTCACTGCCGCAGATATTGCCCAAGAACTCTCAACTATCTGGTAAAACTGGATTTACCAAAGTTTCAGAATGAATTCGTCTTCTTCGTCGATGTCAATGTCGAGTTTCAACTTTCCGATTGTCTTCTGCTCCTCGAATTGTGCCAATTGCTCGTCAGTTTCTCGAGCTCGTCTTTCCTGTTCAATTTTCAACTTCTGCATCTGATATTCTCTGCATCTGATCCTCACATGCACTTGACGCTTTCTTTCAGCTCCGATTCTTCTTTATGTTTTAAATCTTGTTCCATTAAAACATCCGGCAAGACATCTTTCGTTTTTGATTGATCGGTTTGTTATCAGTTGCACTGGTGTTCTGAGTTGTCTCAATATTTTGTCCGGTTTTCTCCTTAGCTCTATTTACTGATGAAGCGAGTGAAGGTGTTGCTTCTCTGACAAAGCTCACTGACTTTGCCGTCTCCGTTGACTTCTTCTTCTGGTCCCACAATGCCAGAAGTTCTTTTCTTTTCAGAGACAAATTTCGTTGTTTCTCTTGTAGATCTGCTTTGTGCTTTGATGAGAGCTGTGTGCTGTAATGCTTCATCTGTTCAACTACTTTCTAATTGGGGGCAAGATATTTGTCAAGATTTGTATTGATGCTCACTGCTCTACTTAGTTTAGAGCCAAATTGTCTTCTGAGTTCTGCTCTTCTCATTTGAAAATCATTAAGTTTTTTTCTGTATTCTTTGCCAATTTGATAATGATAATCCACGTCTTCCAACGTTTCGAAATCAGTTGAATGGTGAGATATTCCACCACTGCGGACTAAAGATGGACTTCATTGCTTTCTTGGAGACATTTTGGAAGCTGACCGGGTCGGCGGACCAAATGTTTGGGCCTAACTTAGGTTATCAATATAATATTCAACAAAGTTTTAAGGCCACACTGTTCTCGTTGTAGATTTCTGTTTCAAAGTAGAAAGAATAGAAAGGACTGTTTTATGAGACGGTTAAACTCTTGTCTAATTTAGCTATACAATTTATAAAGTCTTTAAAAAAAGCTAAACAAAGCGTTCGCAATATTTAAATGAAGATATGTTGACTAAATATCAATGAAAGCAAAACCAAATCACTCTTATAAATGGTACATAAAATTCAGAGCTTTTATTGTAAGAATCAATAGAACCTTCTTTTAAGTTAACTGAATTCCCGTTTTCTTAATCAAGTACAACCTTTGGTACAGGAAACATAAACACTTGCATAAATTTAATACTGGCAAAAATATCAAGAAATTGTACGTAAAAATGGCCAAATAAGATTGATACAGATCAAATAGCACTATACTAGCTGAGTTTTGAGTACACAATCAATAAACAAGTAGAATTATTGTAATATGAACTAAATAACAAATTTTCACATTTTCAGCTATGTCCAAATTGGGGCTGAAATATACGGCTTTAATTAAAACTCAAAAAATATTTAAAAAAAGACATCAAAACCAAATTTGTTGAGTTGATAGAAATGTGTAAGACACACATTGTGAGTGAAAAAGAGGGTTCTATCTCAAAGGGGTGAAAAGCATCTCTCTCTTAAATGCTATAAGAAATTTTAATACAGAGGGAAAATTTTAAAATGTTAATAACTCCAACACTAATGATTCAAATTTGAGCAAGCTTGGCAGTTACTAGCACTAGTTGACAAAATAGCAAATGAAAAAATAATAAACTGAATCGGTAATGTAGTTTTTGAAATAATAAGAAATAAATATCAGACTACTGATTGATAACTCAAGTACTTTCTGCTTTAAAGCCATAAAACAATTATTTTAAAGACAGAGAGTTTTGATTAAGTTCACACTTACAGTTTGTGAAGGAAATCAAAGAGATCATATTCCTTTGTGTCACCTATGTTCTCCTTATATACCTTTATTTAGCCAATAATCAAAATAAATTAATTTTTGTCATTGATAAAATGCTTTTTCTCAATAGTTTTTGAATAATAACATTTTGGATCGTGTTTTTGATGTTGAGGTCGTAGGTAAAGTAGGTTGAGCTTGGACTGCGACTTGAGTAAAAGACGGTTTTTTTACTAATCAGATAAAACTCAGACTAACGTACACTCTTTCATTTAGGTTTAGTTGAAAAACTGTTACATATTGCGGATAGCAACCACTGACAACACAAAAAGCGAAGAGCATTGCAAATCTTAAGGCATCGTGGTGGAAAATAGAAGCAAATTTGAACAGCTTCAATCAAGAACTTGCAACTCTGCAACATAAAGCTTCACTAAACTCCTACATAATAATAACAGACTTTATGCTTCTTCATGTTGTAAAAATTTTGGTCACTTTTTTATAAAGGATGCTATCTTAAGAAAGAGCCGATTTTTGTTTTGCCGGGAATTTATTTTTGCTGATTTCTCTCTCTCTCTCTCTCTCTCTCGAAGTCTCAAAGTTTGTTCTTGCTAATAATGTCAGGCCTCTTTGCCTAAACAAAATATTGCTTAGAAAAAATCGTTGAAGAAAATATTGTAAAGTATTGGCTGAATTCCTCTTGTCTAGCTTAAATTGACACACTAAAATTTTTGTTTTTATTACCACTGAATTAAAAACAGCACTCTTAATTGATGTACTCAAGTACTTTTTTGCTTCAAAAGATTGAAACGATGGATTTAAAGACAAAGAATTTTTATTAATTTCAAACGTGTAATTTGTGATAGAACTCAAACAAATTCATCATATTCCATTATTTTTCTTATATTCTCCATTTGTTTTTAATTTGGGCAAAAATCAAAGTAAATTAGTTTTTGTCATTGATAAAGTGATTTTTCTCAACAGTTTTTGAGTAATGATCTTACGGATCAATTTTCTGATTGCAAGGTTGTAAGTAAACTTGACCTAGGTCCGCGACTTCAGCAAAAGACTGTTTTCATACTAATCAGATAAAAATCAGTCTAAAGTATAACCTCTTCAGAATATATTTAAAAAAATATCATTCTGTTCAGAATATGTTCTTAATTATTCTCTGATTTTTATCATTAAGTGTCTATTAGATGTCATGATCAGATCTCTTGATACAGTAAAAAATCATTATGAAAATACTATGGATCAGTGCTGAAGAAATTTGAGACTCAGCACCAGAAACGCGTTCCGATAACTTTATATTCTGATGCTACTGATCATAAATTAAAACAAGGCGAATCGGTAATGTGCAATTGCACATAAGGTTCTGACCCCGCTCATCCACAATTTTGACTTGATTGTCTGCCAAATGAGGAACATAGAAAAAACCAAAAATTCAAGTATTTTTAAAAAAAAAATTGGTGTATGAACGAAAAGAAAGTCTCCAAAGCAAATAACTGTGGTGGAGTAAAAATGGTGCATTAGATTGATGAGATATGCAAATATTACGAAAGCGAGTCAAGACGAACAGCAAAATCAAACAACAGCAACAACCAAAATTAATTACATCAAAAACTTCATGTCCGTTTTAAAAAACAAAACTTAATAACAAAGTCAAAATACCGTCAGAAAAACTGATATTAAACAAATAACTTGTAGTTCAACAGAAAAGATAAGGGAGTAGTCATTAAAAAGGCTTGGTAACAATCAGACAATAAAGAACAAAAACAGAAAAGTTCAAAAATTCACTTAATTTTTTTAAAACAATTAATTTTGAAATAATGAGAACCATTAGCAATCAAATAAAATATCCCATAGGTGTACAATTACTAATTCTTCCTTAGAAAGAATTAAGAGCTGCCGGTATTCAATTTTTTACGCGGTTGCAAAAAGAACATACAGACAACAAACAAAAAATCAAATAAAACTTGACAGAAAACGCTTTCGAAATCGTAAAGCCATAATATGGCCATCAAAATGTGTTCAATTGCACTTTCTGCAACCACCGATAATGTATTAGGTGATCTGTCATTAATGAAGCAAGGTAACAAGCAGAAAAAAAATGGAAAACAAAAGGCAAAAATATGTAACACCAAATTTTTTTCGAAAAAAAATGTTTCCAAAGACTTTAACGCCATTAATTACAGAATTAAAAAATTAATTAGGTTCCTATATTCTTCCAAAAGAAGCCCATGAGAATTGCAATTATCCAGAATATGTCTTATGTGTACAAGAAGAACGTCAAACATGACAAAAATCAAAATTTAATTTAGTTTTTTTTTCAAGTTGAAGCCAGTAAATTAAACATTAGATTGTGACACTAAAATTAAACATTTCTTCAAAAACATTAGATTGTGTGACACTAATACCCTTTTGAAACCTTCCTTTGACAACAATAATGTAATAATGGGATTAACGAGACTAGATAACAACCAGACAATAAAAGGAACAAATTTGCGAAGTTAAAAAGTTTTTTTATTAATTTAGAAATCAATGGTTTTCAGAGTCATCAAAGCTATCAGCTATCTACTAAAATCAGAGTATCGTCTCATCTATTCTTCCATGAAAAGGCAATGAAACCGGGTCGTGTACAGTAAAATTTCATGCGACTAAAAAAGAAAGGAAAAAACGGTAGTTAAAGACAATTTAAAAAAATCAATTAAATTCTTCGAGAATGTAGTGTTGAAAATCATAATCTACATCTTCAAGCATTTTCTTAATATCAATTGTGCCTTATTTTTGAAACCAATATTGTGATATACGAACTGTCAATAACGCGATAAGGTGACAAAACTAGAAAACTTCAAAATTGTGCAAATACCTAAAAATTAAGATATTTGAAATCTAATTGTATCAAAGCCATTAGCCTTAACTTAAGGCGTAAAACCGCCATAAAGATTGAATTTGATTTCAATAGAAAGAAGAAGCATTCTTTCATTGCGGACAATAAGCTATAGGTTTGACCAAAGAAGGAGAAAAATAGACGCAAAATCTCAATAAGTCATTATTTATTTGACAATCAAATACTTTTAAAAGTCAAAACGACCATAAGCTTTCAAGTAATCAACTATATACAATAATATGGAGCTAATTAGGAACCCAATTGGAACTGTCATTAGTGAGCTTTTTTTGAAAGGTTCTGTTATTTAATTATTGTAGAAGATATCTAATTTTTTTATAAAATAGACCGACTGTTTACAATCCGAATTATTTTTGGTTTATACCAGTCCAAGATTTGTCCAAAACTAGCCCTTCTAATGCTGTTCGTTCTTTAAAAACACTTAATTATTCCAATGATTATAGATATTGATTTTCTGTTTGTTAAAATATCAAAAATAGAAGCTCCGTTTCTGATAATCAACGAATAAATTTAGCAAAAAACGACGAAGTTTTAATTACAGAGCACTCTCAACGGAGTTTGATGTAAAAAAGCCCCCTTTTGAGTCTACAAAAATTGTGTTAGTGGTGTTTGGGTCTGTACTTCCTGTAAATTTAATCAAAATGGAGTAAAGAAACTTATTTCGTGATGTTTTTGAAGAAAAAGTCTTAATTTTGAAATATTTAGTCAGAATTTTTGACCAAAAAAATAATAAAAATAGCCTACAATAACCTTTTGTTTTTTTTGTTTTACAATAAAAAATCAAAAACACTTTCAAAAAATAACAAATTTTAGCGAAATTGGCAACGTTTTATTCAAAAATTCCGGAGAAAATGAATAAAATGTCGCCGGAATTCACACTATTATCTCAAAATTTAAACCTCGATAACTCCCTGTAAGAACGAAAATAAAAAAAAAATTAATTCCATATTCTACGCTGGACAAGTTTTCTAATAATACCAGTCTGAACTCTCTACGATGAATATATCGATCGACCAAAATTGACTGAACAAAAAAAACCCCGTTTGAGTATATAGTTCATTCCCCCTCAAGAGGGGTCGGAACATAATTCATCGCAGTGTATAGCATCTGATCGTTTCCTTTCAGAGCATTAATGTTGATCTATCTAACTTCTCGGGCAGAGTGGTCAGCGCTGAATGCGGTGAAAATTAAATTATCACTGCAAAAAACCGCAGATCTTACGTCGGTTGACCGTTTAAACTCACTGTACACTTTTTTCTTCTTTTTTGTGGTGAATATTTTTTAAGATTTGTGATTTTTAGTTG
>NW_027449265.1:0-10000 GCF_964194025.1 Convolutriloba macropyga
AACTGAAGACAAAACCAGAAGATGAGTCTGATTTGTCATACCAAATCTCATTCCCGTACAAACAAAAATAGTGACGTTTTAAATGCAAAAAAGTGCTTTTCAAACTAGTGGTAATAGGGGGGATGTCTCTTAATAGAGGACAAACGAACTATAGGAGCGGCCTACAATATTACAAAGCGCATATCTGAAGAATATCAAAAAATTGATAATGACATCCAACAATAAAACTGCTGACAACCTCAGATGCCTTGCTAATAGAGTTAAAGGTGGCATGGTCTCAATCAATTAAAGAACAAAGATTAACATGAAACTCAAAATTTCGGGTAAGTATTAAATGGAAGTAAACAAAATCCAGTTATTCCCACAATACTCTATCGTATCATTCTTACAATATTAAACAAGGCGGCTCGGTAATGTGCGATCGCACATAAGGTTCCAACCCCGCTCATCCACAATTTTGGCATAATTGTCTACCAAATGAGGAACAGATGGAAAAACACACAAAATTCAAGTATTTTTCAAAAAAAAAAAAACTGGTGTGTGAACGAAAAAGATAGCCTCCAAAGCAAATAACTCAGTGGAGTAAAAAAAATGATGCATTAGATTGATGAGAAAGCGAGCGAAGACGAACAGCAAAATCAAACAACAACAACAAAACAATAATTACATCAAAAATTTATGTCCGTTTTTAAAAAACAAAAGTTAATAACAAAGTCAAAGTAGCGTCAGATAAAAATGAAAATAAACAAAATAATTTGTAATTCACCAGAAAAAATCTTATTCGCCAGTTCATTATAAAGCTTGGTAACAATTAGACAAAAAAGAACACAAACATTAAGTTAATAAATTCGCGGAATTTAAAAAAAAAATTAATTTCAAAGTAATGAAATTCATTAGGAATCAATTAAAATATCCCATAGGTTTACAATTACCAATGCTTCTATAGAAGAGATTTAGGAATTCTTGGTATTCAATTTTTATGCAGTTACAAAAAGAACAACAAATAGACAACAAACTGAAAGTCAATTAAAACCAAAAATTCATTTACTTTTTTTTTGTGAAAAACCCGTGTGGAAGCCAGCAAAGTCATAACGAATTCTCTTAAAACATTAGATTTTATGACACCAATAATTTTTGATAACTTCCCTTGAAATGTATTATGCGACTTCTCATTAATGAAACTAGGTAACAATTAGACCAAAAAGAAAAAAGATTTTGTAATACTTGTTTTTATCGAAAAAAATTATTTCCAAAGACATGAAAGCCATTAATTAGAAAATGAAAAAATTTAATAGGTCCGTTTATTCTTCCAAAGGAAGCCCTCGAGACCTGCAATTATCCAGAACAAATCTGGCGTCTACAAAAAGAACGTCGAATATGACAAAAATCAAAATTTAATTTAATTTTATTTGTGAAAAACCAGTGTCGAAGCCAGTAATGTCATAACGAATTCTTTAAAAATATTGGATTTTGTGACACCAATCCCTTTTGACACCTTTCCCGGACAAAAATTATGTCATCTTTAACATTTAATTAACGAGACCAGGTAACAAATCGACAATAAATGGAACAAAATTGCGAAGTTGAAATGTTTTTTTTTTCTTTTTGTAAAACAATTGTTTTCAAAGTCATGAATGCCATTATCTATCTTCTAATATCAGAACACCGGCTCATCTACTCTTCCAGGAAAAGCCAATCAAACCGGATCATTGTACAGGAATTTAAATACGACTGAAAAGACAAATTAAAAACGACAGTTAAAGACAAATTTAAAAAAATCAATTAAATTCTTCGAGAAAGTACTGTCGAAGCGGTAAAGAACCACAATCTATATCTTTAAGGATTTAAGTATTATCAATTGTGCGTTATTTTGAATGCGAAAAATGTGATATATGAACTGACAATAACGTGATATTTTGACAAAACTGGAAAACATTAAAAATAGGCAAATACCTAAAAATTAAAAAATTAAAAGAATTGTGAAATCTAGTAGTATTGAAACCAGAACACCATAACTTAAGGCGTAGAACCGCAATAAGAACTAAAGTTGAATTCGGCAGAATTTAGGAGCACTCTTTGATTGCTGACACTAAGCTACAGGTTGACCAAGTTAAGAGAAAAATGGAGGCAAAGTTAAATAAGCCATTTTTTATTTAAAAATCAAATATTTTAAAAGTCAAAACGACCATAAGTTTTCAAGCAATCAACTAGATAAATTAATTTCGAGCATATTAGGAAGCCAATAGGACCTATCACTAGTGAGCTTTGATTTGAAGTGTTCTGTTATTTAATTAATATAAAAAAGATCGAACTTTTTTTTATAAAAAACCGACTGACAATCCGAATGGTTTTTGTATTGTAACGGTCCAAGATTGGAACAGAGATAGTCCTGTTAATGCTGATTGTCCATTAGGTATTTTTATTTTTTTGAATATCATTGATATAGATATTTTGTTAGTTAAAAAATCAAAAATAAGCTGCGTTTTATCAAAGCTGCGTTTTTGATAATCAAGGAAAAAATAGCAAAAAACGGAAAAGTTTTATTTACAGAGCTCTCTCAACGGAAGTTTAAGTGGAATTAGCCCCTTTTTCAGTCTACACAGATTGTGTTAGTGGTGTTTGGGTGTGCACTTCCTCCAAATTTAATCAAATCGACTAAAGAACTTATTTCGTGATGTTTTTGATGAAAAAGTCTGAATTTTGTAAAATATTTAGCCGGAATTTTTGACAAAAAAAATCAATGAAAATTGCCGACAATATATTTTGTCTTTAAACGTAAAATCAACAACATTTTCTTAAAAATTTTTATCAAAATTTATCAAAATTGGCGAAATTTTAGTCAAAAATTCCGAAAAAAGGTGAATGAAATCAACGGAAATCACTCGATTTTCTCGAAAGTTTAAACCTCGATATCTCCCAGTCAAAACCGAAAATAAAATCTTTTTAATTCCATATTCTACGCTGGGCAAGCTTTCTTATGATACCAGTCTCAACTCTCTACGATGAATATATCGATCGGCCAAAATTGACTGAACAAAAAAAAAACCCATATGAGTATATAGTTCCTCCCCCCTCAAGAGGGGTCGGAACAAAAAAGGTGAATGTAGCTTAAGTTTAAGACCATCATAAAGCATATTACAAGTCACGAAACATCAGGCCTTCACTGCACAAGAATGGTGACGTTTTTCAGCAAACTTCAAAAAACATCTTGAGATTGAAGCAAAATAAGTTTGAGTTCAAATCAAATGCATCAGAAGAGTTGAATATAAACATGACCTCCTATAAAAAATCAAACTAATCAATATTAAGAAAAACTATACATTTGATGAAGCATCAGTTTCGAGAAGCCCTCACCTCGACTGCGATAACGGCACTCTAACATTTTCTTCTTAGTGAGGGGATTGTATGATTAAACAAGAAGAAAACAACATTTTAGAGCGAAGAAAAATTTGACAAAGGAAAACAGCGGCGTCGAGAAAGTAGCCAGTTCATTCCTCCCAGCTCTTCATCTACATGAAGAATTTTGCAATTACTAATTTTAACAAGACATTGAATATAAATAAACAAGAGGCAAGGGGACAAAGGAAGGCAAAGAAAGGACTTCAAGCGCAGGAAAAATATCATTTAAATTACATAATTCAGGTTTCGTTTTGACTGTGTTACGTTCGACTAGCGTTTCACTGGAAAATGAAGGGCGCTGCCACATTGAAATTTTCCTCGAAGTTTCACTAATAGTAACGTGATCGCTCCCAGCCAAACAGCAGGGAAGTAACCTCACCAACCGAGTTTTTCGTTTACTCTGACTCGTATCGTTACAATGATATTGCGCTAAGCCAATTTGATGGTCCTTTTTGCGTTCAAGAAGACGTGCGCAAATCTCACTGTTATCCATTTTTGTTAGTGAAACAGTAGGTCTAATAGTAGAAAAAAAACTTAATTAGCTTCATTGAAAGCTCAACAAAAATGGTGAAATGTTAACCATTAAACATGACATATTCGAGTTAGCAGCAGATTTGTTTAAGAAGTTCGTGGAGCACATAACTTTTAGCAATAACTTTCATCGACTTTAGTCAAAATCATATTAAGGTAAATTTTCACAAATGTGATATATACAGTAATGCGTCTTGAGTATCCATCTACATTTATTTGTTTTTCTTAAGTTCGAATTGGGTTTTGCATTACAGTTTTGCTAAAATTGCCAGCATTATTTATAAAAAATCAAATGAGTCTCTCTTTTAGTAAGATATTAAAAGGAAATTTCCGTTTTTGTAATCAAGTTGACTTTGCGCACATGCTAAATCGATTGAAAACTTAGGCTGAACATTTTTTTGCACTTAATACTTTATAGTAAACACCAGGCTCAAGTGCAGAGCTTCTATGCTCCTAAATTTTGCCGCAATGACGTTTTAAATTATAATTAAAGGTTGAAAATGTGCCGCAGCATTTCATAATTTGTTAGCCCCGGTTAGTCAATTTGTCAAGCTCCAAAATTCTCATGGTCAAATGTCTACGAGTTTGGCAGACATAGGGGGAATTGCATTCACATCAAATGAGTTCGTGGACCACAAGAGATATCTGATTGCTAGGAGAACTGGATTTCAGAGACCGTTAGTATGTTCAATTTTTACATGTGGTGAAATTCCATGTCAATTCGCCAGTTTCTTGAACAATTTGGGCTTCATTTGAGGGCAGATTTTACCTCGGTACTGCAGGAAAAAACAATTTAAGGACTTTTGCTTGAGATTCGTAATCTATCTGTTGTACTTTTTGCCACCATACTCCAGTTATAGCTTGCTAATGATTTTTGTTAAGCATCAATATTGAGGACCTGCCTTCAAGATATCAATTATGCGGCAAAATATTTTTTAATATCTTCAAAGCTTTGTCAATTTTTTTAGTAATCGGTGGTAATTCTAATAGTGAGGCGAGCAGTCTTTTCTCCGATATTTTTTCTGATGGATTAGTGGGATTCAAGGAATTTCGAGACAACTCTCGTTTTTAATTGTTTATGGTTCCACTCGCGCTTTCCTTCTTTTTTTTCATTTACATTGAATTTCATGTCTAAAAAAGCTAAAATTCCATTTTCGTCTGTCTTCTCCAATGCAAGTTCTAATTTGGTGTTAAAAGTGTCTCGAATCAAACTCTCTGATTCAACACTTACAGTTGAATATATATTGTCTACATATTTTTCGAATAATTATCTTCTGCTTGTGGTTCAGTTGGAATTTTGTTATTTTTCTGACAATCAGATCAATACCTCAATACCATTTAGGGCAGACCTCAAGATCTTTTTAGGGAGCAATTAATTTTGTTGAATGTACCTGACGTTCAAATGATTTTGTCCAAATTGCCTGTCATGGTGTCTAAAGCTAACATTTGTCACATCTTGCCTAAGGAGAGCTTTCAAGCTCGATGTTATCTCTGGGGAGTAATCAATCGAGTTTAGACTCAATAAAGCTATCTTAACTGCGTCGTCAACTGGGAGGTTTGTATATACGTTTTTCATGACCGAAGCTACAATGTTTTCATTTGGCCCTAGTTTAATACTTTCAAAGTTTCTCTGGGCGTTGAGGGATGAAGTTTCGATGTTGGCAGCCGGTATTTTATCTGAAAAGAGTTTTTGAATTTATCTACTACATATTATAGAGAACAAAGTCCTGTCAGGACGAAAAGTTTATCGGGTTCTGCTCAATTGAACTTAATTTTTGATAAATAATTTTGCCGAAGGAATTCTTCATTTTAAGCAATGCTTTGTTTACATATTTTTCAATATTTAGAAGAATCTTAACCCCCAAGTTAGCAATTTTTTGTCATTGCGCACAATCAAGGACTTTAGCCATCTTTTTTGCGATACGATTGCTTCTTGACCACACAAAATGCAGTGCCATTGTCAGAAAGTTTAGCTTCGGCTTGAAAAAATTACCACTTTCACGACACCATTTTCCGAAGGTATTTCTCTGAATTGTTTAATTTACTTTTTTCCGCGGCTTCATTTGCCCACAGTTTTGTTGTTGTTGTTGTTGTTGTGACTTTTCGGCATCAAGCCGAGGGGATTGCTCCCATAGAAGTTTTGGTCTTTATTCACTATTTTCTGCAATCGGAGCAATCACAGAAAATGGTCCCTGTACACACTACTCTTTCGTTGAAGTTCATCATCAGACGTTCCCACATGAATGACAGAATACGTCTTTTGAGTCCCAAAGGCTGGGAAAAATCTATCTCTTCAGGCAGATTGTTGGCAACTTTGGCAGTTCGAAAGTAAAAGTTCTCTCTGAATTCCTCGGTTCTCAGTTTTGGAATTTTGAATAATCTGCTTTTAACTCTACCATATTGGTGTTCATAGGTTTCTATCAATGGAAGTGTGTTTTCTTTATCATGGGACAGTTAAAAAGATGCTTGTTTCATCATTTGTTTCGCTTTCCCGGAGAGTGCAAACTAATTTGTCTTTGTCTGCCAAATAAAAGCATTTCATTTAAATGATTTCGGATTAGTTGTTGGATTTTAGCACTCAACCTTTCTCGGATGGAGCTCAATTGCATCTTTTTTTGAGTTTGTGAGAAATTGGAATTATGGCAACAATTTAGCGCTCTTTGCATAGAATACGTATTCTGCTTTAAATAATAATGCATGGTATACCAGCAGTAAAAACGAGTAAAATAAAAGGATTAAAAGGAGATCGAAAAAGGTCCTCAAACTATTGATTAAATTAGTATGAGGACTCGTTTTCTTCTTTAATTGCGACATAAAAGACTTCTTTTAGAGCAATGTGGCTAAAATTTTGATAAGGATAAGACATCTCTACAAAATAATGGAATGACGGAAGTTAATGCTGACTGAAGGAAACAGGTTTAGAGAGATGACGCCAACACCGCAAAGCATCCAAAGCAAGATATCACAATGTTCCCTCCAATATTAGTTGGTTCGATGTTTTTAGTTGTTCGAATTTACAACTAGTCAAGTAACCAAATAAATTTTCGAGAGCAAAATTGCCGCAGTGCATTAAAGTGTCAGTAATATAGAAGACTGACCTGCACCTTCAGTGAAAGTATTTAAAATTATCAAAATAACTGAGATGTTAAACAGTTGTTCGCTGCTGCTTGGTGGTTGATGAAAACAAACAACAATAAGAAAAATGTTACCGGAAAAAGTTTCACATCTGACGTGCTCTTTGTTGGTTTTGCAGGAAAAAAAGATTTAAACAAAGGAAAATAAAAGGCACTTTGCAATCTATCTGAACAATCATTTCTTGTTGCTATGTTATAATTGCTGTTTAACAATTTAATCGAGAGATCAATCTTTTGTCAAACTCTTCGGAAGTTTGGCACTTCAAAACTGCTGCAGAGTGTCATTCATGTGTTTGTTCTCGGCCATCGTCAATTAACTTGAGGTTTCCAGGAATCATGCGTGACCTATAAAATCCATCAGTTAGCAATTCACTTCATTTTCAAAAATGTATTCTCCATTTCATTATACATTCACCTTGTGAGAGGTCTGTTACCATTAGCAATTTTTGTTCTGGTAGTACAGAACGTCAAGGAGCTTTGCTAAACATTATGTTGCCCCCAGATCTTTTGAAGGTTATCAAGAGGGGACGTGATTTCTTCGAAAATTTCCCTGCTGTTGCCAAATTGTCTGAACCAGACTTTAGAAACTATATCTCAGCCTGGCGTGCCAAAAAGGCTGTTGGATAGCAGTTTTAACATCCAAATCAAGCTCGAGGTTTGACTCTCCCAATTGCTCTCCGTTGCGCTGATTAATTTCAAGCAAACGTCCTATTTGCAATAAATTGGCTATATCAAGATTTTCAACAATTGAGTTTTAACCTTGGCTCAGAAATCAGTGTTTTTACAGCAAGTTCGCCCAAAAATTTCGCCTTTAATAGAATTTAAGATATTAGATATCTTGTAAGGCATTTTTCTGGTTGCATTACTAGCTCTATCAAGCATTTCGATCATTGAGTTTTAAAGTTGCATTAGAAAATTAATTTTACCTAGAGCTATTGAGCTGAACAATCTTGTAATCAAAAGAAATCAAGTAATTAGATGTATGTTTATTTTCTTTGAAAGTACACACAACCCATTTGTACGATAGTTTGCTAGTGAGCCTCAATATGCCTACACTGTCCGCACAAGGTTAATCTTCTATTGAAGGGTAGTACTCTTTATCTCCGAGTTATCAAGTTGATTGGGCTCGTTTTTGCCCATAATTTTAACATTAGCAGTGGATGCAACTCCTTAATAAATTTATCACAACAATCAGGTTTCAATGATAAGTTCAATTTTCCGTATTGGTGCTTAAGTTATTCGTTCAGATTATTTATTCATGTTGATTTTTCATTGTCTAAATTCCTGTGGATTTTTTGTCTCCTTTGTTTGCTGCTGGTTACTGTAAAAATTCAAGTTTTGACACTGGAATTGCTTCAGTAGCCACTGATTTGAGCGAATGCTCTTTCAATTTGATATAATGTTTCCTATCGTTAGGAATAGTTGTGGCTCTAAATTCATAAGCAACATGTCTGAATTAAAATTTCAAGGGCCATGTGGTCTTCATTTAAGGATTTTTTTTGAACAGCCGCTCTTGACCTCACATTAAAAAACAATTGTTTAAAAATTTACCAAAAATAACAATCGGTAGCAAATTGGAGTTCAAAACGGAAAAGGTCCTTTTGTGTGCTTACGTCTACGTGACAAGTCATTAAGTGCCTGAACACACATTTTATAAATAGCCCCAAACCGATAGGTTAGGCTTTTGGTGGCTTTCTCTGGGCAAAGGATATTAGTATTAGGCAAAAACTGGATTAGACAAAAGTTATTTTTGTATGCCTCAGCAAAAAATTGTGAACCAAAGTTTTTGTGGAATTAAGTTTTTGTTATTGTGGATTTATTTTTTTGTACTAACTAAAACGCTTAAAGGGGTACTGCTAAATGCGCTTTGTTTTATGATAAACTAAAGTGAAGAAAACGAAAATCTTTTTTGGTAAAAATTGTCCTAAATGCATTGTATAATTGACCAAAATTTTTTAAACTTTCACGAAATAGTTTAATCCTAAGTTCAAATTAATTGTGCGTTTTTTTCAACAAGTTAATCGTTTTTTAAAAAAGTTAACAAGTTTTTTCAAATCGGATTTTTTGTAAGTGGTTCTTCTAATCCATATACTGTCCATCCTAGGTTTAGAGTTTTTGTCACTGAAAATTTTTTAAAATTTGCCCGATCTTGTCCTTCTATAATTTAACCTGTGTTCGTCCAGATTTCTGTCACTACCATATGACGTCAAAAGCACTTCAAATATGCTTTTTAGTCATTCGTTAATGCCATTTTAAGAGAATTGCCCATGTGATGTGTCTCTTCACTTTTAGTCGAGTGATTTTTACAATTCAAAGAATTTGAATTAATAGTAGTAGTGGTAGTTTAAGCTTCAGTGTCGTCGCACTGGGGTTGACATCTTTTATTGGTTGGCTAATTTGACCGTCTGAACTAGATTGCAGTTGTTGCAGTTGCACAAAAGGTCCATGTACAAGAATTGGCTTCAGAGTAATGTCTCGAGAAATAACTCCAGTATAATTCGGTTAATCTTTCTTGTTTATGCTTTCAATAGCTCAATTTCTAATTCTACAGAAAAAATTTGAAAGATGACTATAATGCCTCCGGAAATTTTCATCTGCCTTTTTTGTTCTCATTTGATTTATGATTATTAGCCGAATTTTTCTGTTATTTGGTTGATCATCACAGTTTTGGTTTTTAGTGATCGGAATATTGACATTGTAATTTCCTGAGAGGAAAACTAATAAGTGAAGTTGATCGTGTAGTTCTATAAATAAGGAGAGAGGAAGTAAATTTAGTTTTCCAAGTCTGTTCTTGGAATTCAGTTCTCAGTTATTATTTTTTATTATTATTATTATCATTATTATTATTATTATTATTACTATTATTATTATTATTATTATTATTATTATTATTATTATTATTATTTTTATTATTATCTTTATTATTATTATTATTA
>NW_027449265.1:12500-38104 GCF_964194025.1 Convolutriloba macropyga
TGTCTCGAGAAATAACTCCAGTATAATTCGGTTAATCTTTCTTGTTTATGCTTTCAATAGCTCAATTTCTAATTCTACAGAAAAAATTTGAAAGATGACTATAATGCCTCCGGAAATTTTCATCTGCCTTCTTTGTTCTCATTTGATTTATGATTATTAGCCGAATTTTTCTGTTATTTGGTTGATCATCACAGTTTTGGTTTTTAGTGATCGGAATATTGACATTGTAATTTCCTGAGAGGAAAACTAATAAGTGAAGTTGATCGTGTAGTTCTATAAATAAGGAGAGAGGAAGTAAATTTAGTTTTCCAAGTCTGTTCTTGGAATTCAGTTCTCAGTTATTATTTTTTATTATTATTATTATCATTATTATTATTATTATTATTTTTATTATTATTACTATTATTATTATTATTATTATTATTATTATTATTATTATTATTATTATTATTATTTTTATTATTATCATTATTATTATTATTATTATTATTATTATTATTATTATTATTATTATTGTTATTATTATTATTATTTTTATTATTATTATTAATATTATTATTTTTTTTAATATTATTATTATTTTTTTTATTATTATTATTATTATTATTATTATTATTTTTAATATTATTATTATTTTTATTATTATTATTACTATTATTATTATTATTATTATTATTATTATTATTATTATTACTATTATTATTATTATTATTATTATTATTATTATTTTTATTATTATTATTATTATTATTATTAGTATTATTATTATTATTTTTATTATTATTATTTTTATTATTATTATTATTATTGTTATTATTATTATTATTATTAATATTATTATTATTATTATTATTATTATTATTATTATTATTATTATTGTTATTATTATTATTATTATTATTTTTATTATTATTATTATTATTTTTTTTAATATTATTATTATTATTATTATTATTATTAATTTTATTATTATCATTGTTATTATTATTATTATTATTATTATCCTTATTATTATTATTATTATTATTATTATTATTATTATTATTATTATTATTATTATTATTATTATTATTTTTATTATTATTATTATTATTATTATTATTATTATTATTCTTATTATAGAGTCGTATCATACACATCAAAAAAATTATTGAGGGCGTATCATACACAGTGAATTATTGCGGTCGTATCATACATTGAATTCCTCAAACTCACTTTTTTAACTAAAAATGTTCAGATGTTTTGTGTGCGCATTTTTTCCAAGCCAAAAACAGACCTGCTTGCTGAATTCCGACTCTGCACAAAAACTAAAAACCAATAATAATTGACCACAAAATTTGCATAGCAAATTCTGAATTATAAAGGGCGCATCATACACATTTTAGTGAATTGACCAAACTGGGCATAAATTGTGAAGAACGGCTTGACGAATTAAAAAAGGGACCTCTTTTAGAGCTTTTTTCTAAAAAAGGGCTCTTTTTGAGAGTTTTCGAAAAAAATTATTTTTAATTATTAGGGCGCCCTATACAGCCAAATTGCTGGAAAAAAGTTGTTCCAACATTTCTCAATGCGGCAATCTGCTCTTGCCTCAATCAGTCTCGTAAAACGAAGCTTTCTACTTTCAAATTTGGTTTTCTACACTCATCGGCGCCATACCAAGCGATACCCGCCTTTAACAAAGCGACATCCTTGGCATCTATGTACATCTCATTTTTTCATCAGTAATAATGTATTCATCTGCGAATTTGAATTCAATCAGTTTTTGAAGTATTTGGCTCGCGTCAACCTCGTTACCCGGTAGAACAATACAAAGTCACCCTTCTGAATTGAATCTCTGGCAAAAAAATCCGTATTTTTAATCAAAACAAATTGTACAAAAAATTTATCTTATTAAATTCCTCTTATGATATTTCTCTACGTCATCTTTGTCCGCTTTTTTGGCCGCAAATTATACTTCTCGTTTATTTCGTTGGTTTTTCTGAGTGAACTGAGCTTACCAGCGGTAATTGGACTATCTAGTTTATCAAGCAAGCACAATTCTTCTAGTGATCTATCAAATATGATATCAAATTCTGAATCAAAACCATCCATTTTGAACTGAAATCAAAACAAATTGTCAAGATCAGTGTAATGTGTAACATCTGAAGGTTTTGAGTGTAATATAAGAGACAAAACTACTGCTAACAGCAGGTTGCCTTAAGAATATACCGTCGGAAACAAAGTTTTCAAAAAAATTATCCTAAACAGCATATAGATATTTTTTGACGTCATTTTTGTTGCCGCTTTATCAGAACCTCGCAAACTACGCTTTTCGTTGCTCGCTTTGGATTCTAAGGGTGAACTTTGTGTAGCGATGCTAAGTGGGTTATCTAGTTCATCAAATGAACATAATTCCAGTGATAAACTATCAACTTTGGTATCAATTTCTGAATGAAAATCATCCATTTTGATCTGAAATCAAAGCAATTTGTCAAAATCAGTGTTATGCTTAATATCAGAAGGATTGCATTGGATTATATTAGGCAAAACTACTGCTAACAGCTAGTTGCCTGACGAATAACGGCGTGCTCTGAACAGAAAAGCACATATAAAACTAAGTGAATGATGTGTTTTCAACAATAAAAACTCACAAAATAACATCGTTACCACCGTACAAACAAACTGTTTCACGGAGTGAAACCCAAAAACCCAGTAGAAAGCCCTGTTGCTACATTTCTGGGAATAAATAGCAAGTTTTTTACAAAAAAATCACCTCAGAATTTTTTTGTATGATGCGCCCTAAATAATTTTTTTAGTACTAATAATTCTTAAAAAAAATTGAGCAACGTTGGGGCTCAAAATTTTTTTCTGTCGATAAAATTGGACCTAAATTCCAGCCCTGTGTTCAAAATTTCGTTCAAAAAAGTGGTTGGCTCAGGGTTTTCCGAGGGCGTATCATACAATGATATTTCAAATCCGGCCAGGGCGCATCATACACTTTATCATTGTATGATGCGACCTCAATAATAATAATAAAAATTATTATTATTATTATCATTATTATTATTATTATTATTATTATTATTATTATTATTATTTTTATTGTTATTATTATTATTATCATTAATATTATTATTATTATTATTATTATTATTATTATTATTATTATTATTATTATTATTTTTATTATTATTATTATTATTATTATTATTATTATTATTATTATTGTTATTATTATTATTATTATTACTATTATTATTATTATTATTATTATTATTATTATTATTATTATTATTATTATTATTATTATTATTAATATTATTATTATTATTATTATTATTATTATTATTATTATCATTATAATTATTATTACTATTATAGGTTTACGCACCATTTATAAACTCAAAAGGGCTTTCAAAATCAAAATTTAAATAAAAACGTTTTCAGTTTTTGGCGATAATCCAATTCATGGGGTGTTTCATCTCAAAAGGCAACTTATTCCATTCGAAAGGAACAGCAAAACTGAAGGATCTTCGCCCAAATGCAAATGTGACATTAGGAACCTTCAAATTGTATGCATATTGGCATCTAGTTACCTTATCATTTCGGAAAACTAATGCGCCCAGATATATCGGAATTTTTCACGGATTGTGAACTAAGCGGTGACCAAAAAGTAGAATTTTGTAGAGGATACGCTGTTTCATGGGTAGCCAATGAAGCTCTTTGATATAATTTGCTGTTGGTGAACCAGGTGATAACCTAAAAACGAGACGACATGCTGAGTTCATTATACGCTGTAATTTCTGTATTATATTCACAGGTAGTCCATAGTACAGTGAGTTGCAGTAATCTAGTCGCGAGAGAATCATTACCCGAAATAATTTGATCAACGACTTTCTGTCGATTGTATCTCTGATGGAATAAATTTTTCGTAGGAAATAGTAGCATCTACGGCACACGGAACTAACTTGTTTCGCATATGAAAGTCTGGAATCTATGTTGAAGCCCAATAAAGTAACATTGTTAGAAAAATTGGCATCCGTTGGAAGTTCAATATCTCAATTTAAACTATTTTTTCTACTAACAAACTTGTATTCAGTTTTATTCGAGTTTAATCGGAGCTCAGCACCACTGAACCACTTTTGGAGAGTCGTAAGTATCAAATCAAAAGCCCCCTGATTTATCGAAGCATGGTAAACAAAATAGATAACAGTGTCATCGGCATAAAAATGATAGTTGACATCAAGACGTTCAAACAGAACTTCCAGAGGAACAAGATAGCATGAAAAAAGAACGGGACCTAGAATAGATCCTTGAGGAACACCCGTTTTTATAGTTCTTGGCATCGAATATTCACCATCAATCAACACTTTTTGAGACCTACCACTCAGATAACTATTTCAAAAGCTAAGCACTTTATCTTTGAAACCCAAAATTGTTTCAAGAATTGAAAGAAGTAATTCAATATCGAGAGTGTGAAAGGCAGCTGATGGATCAAGTCCAATATAAAAAGTGCTCTTTGTCCTATCTAAATTGAGGAGCAAATCATTTGTAACCTTAGCCAGCGCTGTTTCTGTAGAAAAAAAACTTCCTGTAGGCACTTTGGTAATTGCTTAAGAGACTATTCTTTTCAAGGTGTTCACGCATTTGTATGAAAGCCGCCCGTTCTAATAGTTTTGAGATGTAACTTAGGTTCGAGATAGGTCGATAATTGGAAAAATCTTCATTGTCAGAATTTGCTTTCTTCAAGTGGGGCCTAACAATGGAAAGTTTAAAGGACTGGGGGAAACATCCCGCCTTCAGCGAAAGATTAAGAGGTTTCAGGAGGTCGAGAAAATAATGGTCTGAAAATGACTTTACAAGCTGTGTCGGGATGATGTCCAGTGGCGATGTACTGTTTGACGACGCCGAAATTGAATCTGTAAACTGACTTATCGACAACTCTGTGAACGAATATATTGAGTTAACTTCAGTTTTCAGAATCTCTGGACCTATCGCAGTTGGAATCGATGCAATAATACTTTTCGCTTTAGATATAAAGAACTTGTTGAAATCGTTTGCAAGCTGTTTTTTGTTTTCATATTTCGGGAGCTGTTCTACATCTTGAACAAGAAGCAATTTTAATGTGGCAAACTTTTTACGGCTACAATTTTCCATCAACGCATTCTCTATGTACAATCTACGCTTCTCTAAGAATTTTTCAAAATACATATGGGTAACATTTTTGTATTTAGATTTCAGAACAGATAATTTCTGTATTTACGCTCTGCTTTTCTCTTCTTTCGTTTCAATCTCAAAAGCTCATCGTCAAAGAATGGGCATTGATGCTTAGTAAATGTTTTCATTTTGAATGGTAGAACGGAATCCAAAATATTCTCCTCAAACCTTAGATACATATCCCATGCTTCATCAATACTTGAGGCAACATCGAACTTTGAGAACAACTTAAATAACTTAATAAAACCATCAGAGTCGAACTTCTTCCAATTTCTATACATCAAACGTTGTTCAGATTTGCGTTGTTTCACACTGCTGAGCGAGAAACAAATAAACGAATGGTAAGAAGAAGTAATGAAGCTATTCGATTTAACATTAATTGAAATATTGTTTGACGCAATCCCGCCACTTCTATGCGTTTTCTCAGAGACGTACCGAGTCAGGCCGAAATCTTCAAAAAATGAGTTCCACATTTTTGATTCATCGTTATTTACATTTAGTGAAATGTTAAAATCACCCAGGAGAACAATCTTGTCGAATTGTAGCCTTTTCTCTTCAAAAAGAAGAGTAAAGTGATCAATGAAAGATTTAACGTTTGATCCAGGTTGTCGATAAACAGCGATTACTAAATAACTGGTAGCCCCAACAGTTCCTGATAGATCGTACATTATGTAGACAAATGCTTAGCCCCTGTAGATCTTTGTTTCGTCGATCTTTGTTTCGTCGATCTTTGTCTTAATGGAGGACTGACTAGTAGTCAATTTTGATCCACTTTTTTAGCCAATCACGGGCGGCTTCATTCAGGTAAAACTCTGACGCCGTAACGTTTTCAGGCCAGAAATCAGTTGACTCAATTTTCTCCTCATCAAATTTAAATACACAAAGGAAGGCTTTCAGGTGAGCCTCTGACTTCGAAATTTGGCGAATGTGAAGTAGTTCGACGTTATTTTCTATACAGTACTCCTCCATTTCTGATGCTGTTATGTTCTGACTCAATCGACCTACATATAAACGACGACGCTTCGGGGGCTTTTTGACACCCTTGATGACTGCTGGATTGGTGTTCGTTCCCGTTTTTACCTCCTTAGTTGATCTTACTTTTCTCTGTAAATTTCAAATTCAAGATCATCGGATTTTATCTTTTTGTTTACTGTCGCACTGTGATGACTGGATGAGCTGTCGTTTCGATTCCTGCTGCGTCCACTTTTTGCAGCTTTTAGAAAAGGGAATTCCGGTTTCTTTATCAACGCTATCTCATTGCGTAGCATTGTCACTTCGCGGATCAAAGAATCAACACAATCAAATTTTTTCTCAACGGCCGTAATTCTGTCCAGCGCAGATAGTTCTGCAGTAAAGCAAGGAGTACTACATTCACATGACCAGTAGATCATTCCTTTGATATTTGCAGTACTTGAAATTCCCAAACTACCAAAGTGAACATATATCTTCTTACATTTGACACAAAATGCACTCCTTTGTACATTGCAAGGCTCGTTATAAATATTGCAGAGAGGTTCGGGCGGTGGCGCTGTTGTTTAGGATCCAACTGGTAGCTTCCTTTTTGAACGCGTTCATTCTCCTTCATCTACATTTTGTTATCGATCCACGCTTTAGTTGCATATGTAACAATTAGTTCCACATATCTTGCGTACGCTTTGAGTTTTGCGCTTAGCTTTGTGGACGCTTAATTGTTTTTTTTTAAGAAATTGAACCATTTTAGTGTCATTGAGCACCTTTTTTCGATATCAGGCTTCCACTTCAGCTTTGGCACCAATGTAATGCCTAGATCTCGTTGTTCGCTCTGGCAATGTAAAGTTTTGTTGTTTAAATTTAACTTGCGTTTGTATTGACTTTTGATTGACAAGTTATAACACTTATTTTTGTTTACTATCATTTTTTGTTTAAACACCACTCTTCTATTTGTTTTATATCGTATTTAATGATTTCACTATTCGTTGCAACAAGCTTGAAGTCGTCTGCATAACCAAAGGCTTCACACTTAGTTACTTGTAGAGGAAGATCGTTAACAAAAATGATGAATAGAAGTGGACCTTGTAGTTACCATTGTGGAACAACACTTGTTACCCGCACTGTTTCAGAGTTACCGGCACTTGTTACCCGCACGGTATTTGACTAAAATTAAAACTCGCTAGTGGTTTTTTCATATGCGGCAATTTCACTTTGATTTTTTTTACTGTTTTCAATTTTTTGGATCGGATTTCGTTCTAAATGATTTTCCCGAGCCATTCATAGTTCATTCTAGGCCTAGTTTTTTGTTTGAACCAAATCGCCATTTCGCGCTAGTGGTTTTTTGTTCACATGCGGCATTTTGGCATTGATTTTCAGATTTAAAAAAAAAATTTTTTGATCTGATTTTTTGGAAATGGTTTTCCCGATTCACTCATTGTCCCTTTTTGTTCTAGTTTTGGTCTAGTTTTTGCTTAGTAAATGAAAGTTCTTTGAATTGTACGTCAGTACTTGTCCTACTATGTTTTTGTTCTTTCGCGTGATTGAGTTTTTGGTCACACGTGACTTAACATCACTCTCAAAAGTGGTTTCCTCGCTCTCAATTTGACTTTTCTTTACTTTAAATCATGAAGATAAGGTCAAGTGAGTATGTGGCACTCTATATGAAGGTTACTTGATAGCAAATATCAGATCTCAGTATTTAGTTAAAGAAATTGCTATCTTTTTGAGACTGCCGATCTACAAAGCTATTGCGGCTATTTTCTGGTTGATGCTTTACACTAACTTAAGCTTAAAAATAAACTTAAGCTTACACTAAACTTAAAAATAAATAAGCAATTTTTAGGTTTTTATGGGATCAAGTGGTTGAAATTATAGGCGTGTTTTATCCCACGAGTAACACCACAAGCGAAAAATGGTCGGATCTTCTGAAGTCAAATCATCTCAAAAATATGTGGCTCAGCTGGCCCAAAATGGACGCCACATACGAGCAGCTGGGATTACATTTGACATGCTTAACTGTAGTCACATACAATGCATTTGACAGGTTGGTTTACCTACCTAAAAAAGCTGCCGATTTCTCTGAAAATGTTAAAATCATTTAATTAATGAAAACAACTGATCACTTTTGCAGGTGTAGCAGCTGTGCTTACTCCTCAATGCAGGACATTACAACTATTGACTATGGCATGTGTGCAAAACCTCTGTTCAGGAAATGTGCTACCAACTATCGCTACGAACCTTACCTGCCTTCAGAGTAAGTATCCTATCGTCAGTTTAATGGTGGGCACCGACAATAACGGAAAAATCCGTTCTTCGTTTCTCTTAACTCAGCGTCTGGGGTGCTTAAAATGCGATTATGGGCTCATTTTTTATGTTCGAACCCCACTCTGGTAATCAACAATAATGAACCTGGACTTTTTTGTTCCGCGATTTGTCGTTGTTTTTATCTGCCTTGCGCAAGCAAATAAACATAGCAACCAAAGAAGATATTAGTGGTATCTTAAGAAAGCCTATCCAGCGTAGAAGGCGTTGATTGTGGATTTTTGAATTTTGTTTTTTTTTTGTTGACTTTATTCAAATTTTGACTGATTATCTTAATTTTCGTCCTATTTAAACGTCACTTTGGTCAAATTTGAAAAATTATTTCTTTTTCCGTCTAATTATCGTGTAATTTCTTTCACCGTGTAATTATCCTTATTTTGTTTGCTAAGGCTACAATGTTTTGGTTTAACCCGAATTTTATGGTTTGGCGGATGTTGTTAATTGCTCTCGACTAACAAGCAATTATGGTAAACGGATTTCCATGCAAATTTTTTGCTTGACCGTTTCGCGCTCTTCCTCTAGATTAACCTTTGACTTCTCAAGCACTTCTTGATTTTTGGGTAATATCAACTGCTCTCGCTCCATAAAGTTTGTTGTTCAAACAAAACCGATTGTTAGAGATGACAAGTCCCTGATAGTCGAGGTTGATACCTCCATCGAGGTGACGGAAGCGGACTCAAGAGGTTGGGGATCGAATCCGATCGTCTCCTGATATTTTTGCACCAATAAAGAAAAATGTATCTATGCTACACACCCTGAATTAAACTACGCCGCCTGTCATTCAAGAGCAGTTTTTCCTACGTTATTTTGTTTATATTTCGTTTTGCCAAAAACTATCGTTAGGATCTAACAGAACGGGAACAATAAGGAGGCTTCTCGTTTTCCTTACTACTTCCTTATTTTTTCAGATTCTTGCTTTTGTCGTTTTTGCAGGTTTTCAGGATATTACATAGCCTAAAAAACCAGCTTCTTGCGTAGCCAAAAAGTTGGCAAGTTTGTTTTCTGAGTAACTGTTGGCGCTAACATTTTTTGAAACATGAAAGGAATATGGGAGATAATTTCTGGTTTTATTCGCAAACATATGTAGAAAGACTAGTAGTTGTAGTAGTAGCAGTAGTAAAAGAGTTTCTATTTACCAAACGGATGGAGTTTTAACATAAACACTTAAACATTAACTCATTATGATCTGTGTATAAAGCTTAGAAAAAAACCATACAATTGAAGAAGTATTAGGTTCTATTGTTTTCAAATTTTGGGTCTCAAATATAACCGAAAAATTATTGAATTCGATTTTTGTAGTCCAATAAAGAGGGAGGCAGTAAATCTGAATTGATAACGTCATTAAAATCATTAAAATTTTTAGCTAATGGTGCAAATAAAAATTCTTTTATAATTTTTTAGGTGGAAAAATGATAAGCAAACAAAAGAATTGCGCAGGAAACGGTTAAATAATTTCCGCAAAAACTAGAGATGCTTCAATTTCACAAATCTGCCGATAAAATCTTTAATGCCACAAATATTTTCAATCTGCACGATGAACAAGAGTTTTTCCTATTTTTAAGAGCCAGAAGTAGAATAATAACAGATTTCGATCAAATAGAGAAACAGAAGTTTGAAGATTTTAACAATTTTTAATGAATTCAAAACCAAAAACTATCAACTCAACAGTTCAAATTCGAAATTGTCGAAGGTTTTTGGAATCCCATTGAGCAAAGTCTTGAATGAATTTCATTGTTTTACTTTTATAGAAAAACAACTTGTGTTTCAATTTCTTCAAGACTACTCAGAGCTAGTCTTTAAATCTGAAACTTAAAAAGTCAAGAACTTTAAGCGTTAAAGGTTCGTATTTTTTGTTGGGCTAGAAAGAAAAAGTTAAGAAAAAGCTCAGAAAAGTATCCTTGGTTTATAATTTTCCTTTAGAAGTATTCAATGATATCATCGAGGCGATTGTATATAATCGAGGCGATAAACTTTGAAAAAGTTAATTTTAATACCAGACTTTTTGGTTGCTTGAGCCTAGCAAATAGAAAATAGGTTGAAAGAAAAATTTTAAAATCACTTCTGGAAAGATATAAATTCTGATGATTTTTGCCTAGTTTTGGTATGATTGACTCCGGTTTAAAAGCTGTCAATTGCAAAAAATCAATGCATTGAAATTTAGAGTACGTTTGCCCTATCTTGGTTATCCAATTTCCGAGTCAATTTTAAAAAAAATGTACCACAAAAATGTGTGCGTTTTTTTACCTACAGAAGACTAAGGATGGAAACTAAAATTGCATACCATGTGTACAACTTTAAAAGAGTACGAAGTAGCCGCATTTTAAATCTTAATGCCATCAAAATTTTTTAAATACCAATTGTGAAAAGCTAACGCTGCACTATATGACTACGCTCTACTATTTTCAACTACTTTTTGCGTTATGTTCGTTTTTTTCTAGTTTATGAGTTAGTTATAGGGTTTGAACATTGTGCGTCAGCTTACCGAACGCCATTCTCTTTATAAAATTAGTTAAAGGGGCCTGAAAACCTTCAGTTTTAAAGTTCGGTTATCGCACCTGATCTTATTGAACAATTTTCGAGTCTTTTTTAAAAAAGTGCTTTCAATTTTACTTTTCCATTGCTTGGCAAAAGTTTTCGAGCCATATTTTAAGATCAACGCTCCTCGGCACTCTTGTCCGTGCTGTGACTGTTACCCGCAGTTACTACCTGCCATATTTAGCAACTTGTCAATTATACCGAAATGAAAGAAAAGCTAATTGGTTTTTAATTTCTGAAAAGTCCCCTGTGATTCTTATTGTGGATTAAGAAGACAATTATCAGTTTTTCAACTACCCATGTTACTTCGCACGGGAACAATTAATTCTCTGAATTGGGTCTCAAATAATTCCTAATTAAAATTCGAGCAATCATATTTTAGACTGACTGAATGCTCAAAGTCGTAAACATGGTATACGTTTGCCCGTGATTACTAGTGACAAAGTTTATGGTTCTGTGACTTTTGTTCGCCAGTAACTAAACCATTTTTAATGGTAAATAGCAACTTGGATTTCTGCCACGTAATGTGTTTCTCATAACTTAAAATACTAAAAGATGGACCACAGAACGTACACGGGGTTTTTTGGTGTGAATGGCATGATATCGTACTTTACAGAGCCGCATGTCACCTGATCCATGATCTTTGTGAACTGTTTTCAACAGGTATTTTTTTGTCTCTTCAAAAGTCTATTTCTCAATTAGTGTGTTCCTATTTTTTCGATAACAATTGCTTCAACTTCACTGAAATGTACAAACGAGTTGCAATTTTTTCAAGTCCTTAAATCGGGTGTAATTTTAGGTTGCGCTACGAGAAAGAGAAGCCAGTGGGGCTGATATCAATGCAACATCCCATAACTAAACTGATCACACCTTACTTCCAGCAACTTATTCCGCCAGTGGATTTTAAAGGTAATGAGCCATAGTAACCCATCTAATTACAGTGGCAGGATGTCACTTGTATTTAAGAATCTTTTCTGCGGTGAAAGCTTGAGGGCTGATATTTTTATGATTTAGAAAGGGTTTTAATTTCTCTACCGCTTTTAAGAACAATATTTTCTAATTTCAGGAGAAATCAATTGTTAAGGGGCCCTAAATTGGGTTTTAAGATCTGCTTGATAGGATCTGGGTTAAATATTGATTCTTGAATAGGAAAATGAGGCTACAAATTTCCCTTAGTGGTATGACAACACATCTAAAACAGATCCAAAGATCTTTAAATTTTTCCTATTGTTTATGGGGCTGATATCAGTTGTGCTTGATATGCGCTACAGTGATTTCATGCATTGTGCAAGCGTGTTTGTTGTACACAGTGAGTGAATTTTCCGGAGGTGCGGTTGATGTGCTTATTTTGCCACTGCCATTTCTCGATTTCATAAATTTTCTTGATCTAGAAAATCTTCGCTGTTTCACTTTTCGCTTGCTAACTTTAGTTCCTTTATTTCAGAGGTGGCCACTCCTTTTATGTTGAGATATGTCTCTCTCAGGCCCTTGGAGAGCATCAAAGTCGACATTACGGAAGTGAGAAACATGCAATGGTTCAACATTTACCTTCTAGTACAGGTAAAATTGTTCTTAAATGCTTTGATATTTTGTATGAAGATAAACTTGCCACTACACATGATTACATTACATTACATTGACAATCAGTCCATCAATATATACCTTTTGTAGTACAATATGCTAATAAGCATTAAAAATAAAAGAGAATTCAGCAATCGCTGTCAAAAAGTTCAGGCAAGTTAAGTTGTATTATAGGTGAGAAAAATCTGCCTGAACAGTTCAGATGAATTCAGGTGTTTGAGCAACCAATTTAGTCGTGAAAAAGGCGTATTTTAAAGCCCGAAACTATGGGAGAACACCAGAAAGATACACAGCAAAGCTGGATCTTTAAGGGCTCTCTCTAAGAAAACAAACAAAGCAAAAAACAAGTGAACATCTGTCGGAACAGATTTCTTTGGTCAATATATCAACCGACCATTGAGAAAAAGTTTACACTATGACGTTATTTTTCAAAGGATCTCTGCGGAATACACAACATGCACACATAGTGTACATAGTACACACTTTATAAATGACCGCCATCGAGAAGGCGTCCACTAAGGCCCCGAAGTATTGGAGAGCACTATTAGGATGCTCGGCAAAGCCGGATCCTTAGAGGCTCTCACAGACAACAAGCAAAAACAAAGCATAAAAGCCAAAAAGTGGCAGCTATGGGAAATTTTTTCTCCCGTCAATTTATCAAGCAATTATTAAGAAAATAGTTTCCAATATGAAGTAATTTTAAAGTTAAACTAAGCGCAGTATGCATATAGTACATACCTTATACAGGGCCGCAACCGAGAAGGTGTCCATTAACGCCCAAAACTAGTGGAGACCACTATTAGGATGCAAGGCAAAGCCGGATCCTTAGAGGCTCTCACAGACAACAAGCAAAAACAAAGCAGAAAAGCCAAACCAAATGGCAGCTATGGGAAATATTTTCTCCCGTCAATTTATCAAACAACCATTCCATTGAGAAAACAGTTTCCAGTATGGCGTGGTTTTCAAGTGAATATCAGCTCAGTATACACAGTACACACCTTATACAGGACCGCCATCGAGAAGGCGTCCAGTAAGGCCCCAGAGTATTGGAGAGCACTATTAAGATGCTCGACAAAGCCGGATAGTTGAGGGCTCTCAAAAACAAACATATAAAGCACAAAACGCAAAAACAGGTGAGCAGTTATCGAAAATATTTTCTCCGGTCATTTTATCAAACAATTATTAAGAAAATAGTTTCCAGTATGAAGTAATTTCAAAGTTAAACTAGGCTCAGTATGCATATAGTACCTACCTTATAGTTGAACTAAGCTCAGTTTGCATATAGTACATACCGTACAGGATCGCAACCGAGAAGCTGATCATTAAGGCCCCAAACTATTGGAGAGCACTATTAGGATGCACGGCAAAGCCGGTTCCTAAGAGGATCCTTGCAGACCCGGATCCCTGCAGACTCTTTTTAAGAATGCAAACAAACAAAGCAAAACAGTGAGCAGTTATATTTTCCGGTCAATTTATCAAACAACCATTGAGAAAACAGTGTCCAGTATAATGTGCTTTCTTAGTGAATTTCAGCACAGTATAGTATACACAGTACACACCTTATACAGGACGGTCATCGAGAAGGCGCCCTCCAAGGCACCGATCTATTGGCGGGCACTTAGGATGCACGGCAAAGCGGGATCCTTTAAGGCTTTCTCTATGAAAACAAACAACAGAGAACATAAAAACCAGTGAGCAGTCTTTGGATTTTTTATCTATGATCAATTTATTAACCGACAATTGTGAAATTAGTTTCCAGTAATATGTAATTTTTAAGTGAAACTCAGGTCAGTATGCATATAGTACATAACCTTATACAGGACAGCAGTCGAGAGGGCGTTCACTAAGGCCCCAAACTATTGGAGAGCGCTTAGGATGCACGGCAAAGCCGAATGCTTGCCGACTCGTACTAAAAATGCAAACAAATGAAGCAAAAAAGTGATCAGTTATCGGAAATATTTTTTTCCGGTCACTTTATCAAACAGCCATTGAGAAAACAGTTTACAGTATAGTGTGCTTTCTAAGTGAATCTCAGCACATTATGCACAGTATATACCTTATACAGGACCGTCATCGAGAAGGCGCCCACTAAGGCCGCAATCTATCGGCGAGCACTATTAGGATGCACGACAAAGCGGGATCCTTGAAGGCTTTCTCTAAGAAAACAAACAAACAGAGAACATAAAAACCAGTGAGCAGTCTTTGGATTTTTTTTATCTACGATCAATTTATCAACCGACCATTGGGAAATTAGTTTCCAGTAATATGTAATTTTTAAGTAGAACTCAGGTCAGTATGCATATAGTACATAACCTTATACAGGACAGCATTCGAGAGGGCGTCCACTAAGGCCCCAAACTATTGGAGAGCACTTAGGATGCAAGGCGAAGCCGAATGTTTGGAGGCTCTCGTTGAGGAAACAAAAAATAGCAAAAAGTCGGCAGCTATCGGATTTTTTTTTGGTCAATATATCAATCGACCATTGAGAAAATAATTTCCAGTATTCAATTTTTATGTGAATCTCGGCTTGGTATGCATATAGTGCACACCTTATACAGGACCGCCGACAGGAAGGCTTCACTTAGTGTCCAAATCATTGGAGAGCACTTAGGATGCACGGCAAAGCCGGATCCTTAGAGACTCTCACTAATAATACAAACAAACAAAGCATAAAAAGCAAAAATGTGAGCAGCTATCGGAAGCAGTTCTCCGGTTAAGTTTATCAAACAACCATTAATCAAACAAATAGCGCCTCCGGGAAGGCTTCACTATGGATCCAAATTATTCGAGAGCACTTTAAAGATGCACGGCAAGCCCGGATCCTTGCCGACTCTTACTAAGAATGCAAACAGAAGCAAAAAAAGTGAGCAGTTATCGGAAATATTTTTTCCGGTCACTTTATCAAACAACCATTGAGAAAAAGTTTACAGTATAGTGTGCTTTCTAAGTGAATCTCAGCACATTATGCACAGTATACACCTTATACAGGACCGTCATCGAGAAGGCGTCCACTAAGGCCGTAATGTATTGGCGAGGACTATTAGGATGCACGGCAAAGCTGGATCCTTGAAGGCTTTCTCTTAGAAAACAACAAACAAAACAAAGCAGAAAATGCAGAAAGAAGTGAGCAACTCTCTGATATATTTTCTCCGCTCAATTAATCAAACGACCATAGAAAATCTTAAAACTTGACTATTTGTTCTCATCTGTAGCGCTGACTAGGCCGAAAAGAGTTTTCCAGCTAGAAATAACAGTAAAGCTGAATACAGACGAAATTTCATTATAGTAACTGTAACTTTGTGATACTCGACAAATCGTTGGAATCCCATTTTGGAAAAAGTAGCTGGAATTGACAGTAGGGCTGAAGACTGGGAATTTTAATAACATTAACCGTTACTTTGCCAAACTTAGCAAACGGCTGGACCTTGCTTCACCAATGTTTTGCTGTGTCCCCTAATTTTTGTAGAGGTCCATTTCGAAAAAAAATTATAAAAACTAACAAACAAACCTTTTTCAGGAAGTGGATATGTGGGAAAAAGGAGTCATTTCGAGTTAAAACAGATATCACTCTGACAGAGTTCAAGGAGATTGAAGTTAAATAAAGACCATTTATACCATTTATCAAGACAGTTTCTAGACTGTTAGAACCCTGTGCACCTTTGATTTAGTTTTGCAGGAAAAAAGTTGTTTTGATTAAAGAAATGACATAGAATGATAGTTCAAGATGAAAGGTGTGAAAATCATTGTGGACATTCTGTCAGCTGTTCGTTCTGGGTTTATCCCGCTGTTTTATTTGCTAGCAAACCAATTTTTGCAATTGTTTCAATCATGTATTTACGTATTTACTTTATGCGTTAAATTCATCTGGTACGAATTTGACGTTTCGTTGCACGAAGTGGGGTAAACTGGTAAAGTTCAAGTGCATTAAGTCAGATGCAATGAAACTGCCGATAATTCTTGGAAGCAACTGCTTCTTGTGTTCATTGAGCTAATCAAGCTATGTTCAAGTGATCACGATACTTAGCCTCATTTTGCCTTTTCCTGGTTGTTTATTTTCAGGCATGCTATTCGGCAATGCGTGTGAGGGTGGACTCTCAGAAGATTAAAGTGAAAGATCACTTAGAGGTATTCGAAGTGAAGCCTCATTCGGCAATTAGACTGATCAATGGGCGCAAAAATGAAATGGTTGCCATGCGATACTTCTTCACAGGTAAATGGGTCTGGGAAATAAACCCCCACGGAAAAAACCCGATTCTATTGCGAAATAAACCTCCGCGGAAATAAAACCCCATGTTCACATTGAACTTAGGTGGTGATAATTTGATCGGTTGTAGTACTTGCGTATCAAGATCGACGTTCCACTAAGGCATGTGCATTGCATAAAAACTTTGAAAAAATGTGCTGATAATTTTGCCACTCGTGAATTTTTTTAAAGTCTGAAAGTTAAATTTAGATTATTAGGAACTGTTTTCTGTCTCCATGAATAAAATTTTTGTTTCATATTTAACCGTTTCCCTCCCCCGGGTTTTTCAAGCTACGATCGAATCATCCGACTGTTGTTTGTTAAATGAACTCGTAATTGAACGTCTGTAACTAAATTTTTTAGCTTTAGGAATGCTACAGTTTTCATATTCATTTTGAAATTAAACTTGAAGGAAATCAGCCCTCCCCTCATCCCCCCCCCTTCCCACCTAAACACTCCCCATTGTCCGGCCCCTCTGCCTGTCGATTTGAACCCCCTCTCATCTAACCTTCTTCGCAACCCTACCCCCCCCCCCCTCGCTTGACCCCCTCCTATCGTTTGAGCCCCTCTACGCTCCCTCCCCCCCCCCCACCCACACAAACGCACACTTATCGGTCACCCCCTATTGCTAGCATCCCTTAGCCCCAGATGGCTACTACCTAAGCCAACCGCTCGCCGGTCGTTTGAGAGCCACTCGCCCGACGTTAGTCGGTTATTTCCAATTGGTTTATAACGATAACTCCGTTTTAATAGCCACAAAACGATAGCTGATGCTATTAAGTGCTCTCAAAAAATCTTTGTGGATGTTATATTAGTCCTGTTGGTCTTATAGCTGCAAGCTGGGTGTAGCTATTTTACGTCGCACACTTCAAAAGATCAATTCTGTTCATACCGCTATTTCACTGCTCTTTTGCTACATTTATGTGCTTGACCTCATTTCTTAAACTAATTGGCGGCGAGTTTGTTTGATGCTAAGATGTGCGATTTTTTATCATAACGGACATACCTCACTCTAAATGTGAGATCACTCTGAGCCCTTTCGAGGTCGCTATAGGATAAATAATGATAAAAAATGTTAATAATAAAGCATGACGAACAAATTAAATCAACGAATTTGAATATCAAACTTTTTAGTTTCAATATGTTTGGGTCTTAAAAGTTTCCCAGTTATTTCGGCAATCTTCCGGCTGTCTTAGTCTGATCAACAAATTTTGTTTGTTTTGACACTAATGGTAAACTGGTCAAGGCCGAGGGACTGAGTTGCTGAGAAGTTTGCTGAGAGCCTTACCAGTTGCCAAGAAAGTAGTCCGCAAAACTGCTTAGGAGACACTGTACTGTAAGAGACTGTGTGAAGGCTTCTTTAGTGTGTAAAAGGCAACATTAGGTTTCCTTGGACCCCGCCATTCGTTTGTCCTCAACTCCACCCAGCACTCTTTGCTCCCCCTCAAACAGTCAGGGTGTCTGGCTTAACATTTAGGCAACAAATCAAAACCAGCTCTACGTCTGCCGTTTGAGAGCAAATGGTCGACCATATTCGGTTATGTTTAATCTTCTATTGTTTTTTTTACAAACAGGAGCTATTTATGGTGATCTACAGTTTTTAAATCGGTGAATTTAACTGCATTTGTAAGGTCAAATGTAGCTTCTATTCAATCTGTTTTTTTAAAGAAAGCAAGAGATATCAGCGGGAAAAATTTTCTCGGGAAAAATTGAAATTGAAAAATTTTCTCGAGATAAAATTGAAAAATTTTCTCGAGATAAAATTGAAATGCATGCCTTGTTTGTTTTCTATGCTGTTTTTGTGCAGTAACTCCACGACAGTTCTGAAATTAAAAAAACATTTATTTGCCTGAGTTGTTTGACCCAACTGATTCGACGTCTAATTTGACTCGAGCGACTAACAAGTCTTTTCAGTCGTTTGTCTTCCTTGTATCGCCTTCTCTTTTTTAAATCAACTGAGTCTTGGTCACAAATCATACGCTGGATAAGGCGTCTACAGATTTTTAGCTGATAAACTTGACTTCATTTGTGAAGTCAAATTCAAATAGCTAAGTATTTCTTTTACTTTAACACTTATGGTTTTCAAAGTAGCGAATTTTTGAAATTCGACTGTAGGTGTTATCCATTTTGTGTTTTTAATAGTCTCATTAAGGGCTAGTCTCTTCGGTTGCTAATCAGGCATAAATGATCTTAGTTGTTCTTTCAAGTTTTTAGTGGATGAATTTTATAACCCTGACAGTATTTATTTTCAAAAAACATTTGCGAATATTGCAGAAAAATGTATGCAGTTGTTGTGCTTTTTGTTGTTTTGTCAATTAATACCGATTAATGACACGCTTAATCGGTTGATTTCAACAGAGGCTTAAACGAATGTAAATAATCGGTTGAATTCATACCAGTGGTTTTCGTGACTTTGACACTTTGTTCTAAAAAACGATTGGTGGATTTTTGAGTTCTTCCTGTTTTTGTTGCTTCTCTTGTGGTCGTCATCAGTATACATTGGCCTTGTAGTGTAGCGAATATATCGGCTTCACTTTTAAGCTCTTATTTTTGATGACGTGATACCAATTGTTTTCGATATTTTGTTCAATTTTTGAATCTTGCCTCTTTTTAACCTAATGGGTTTTAAAAAGATTCTTTTGACTAAAGTTGTATTCAATGCTTTAGTTAATGAGATCCTTATATAGTTTTCTTTTTTTCTTGGAGGACACTAGTTTTCAAAAAGATCCTTTTGCCAAGTTGAGACAATGTTGTTGTATAATGCTCGCATTCTGAGGATGCTTTGTGTCAATAGTCATAAAAGCTGTTATGTTGATGATTTTTACAAATTTAAGTTTTGGAAAACCAAATTTTATTAAATTGTTTATAGATTTTTGTTAACCTTTGCTAATTTAAGTCATGCTTTGTTGACTGAAAAGTGTGATGTTGCTGGAAAAATCTCTATGCTTAGGTCATTAGTTAATTCAAATCTTCGGATTATAATTCATAACTTGTCGTGCTATATTTTTGTAAGATTTTTGGACACGTTTTTTCCCATCAAATTAAGCTTTCAAAACGTGATAAACAGTCGCTCGCCATCGAGGAGGCCCTTAGCTATCTTTATTGGTCTTCCATTTGCTTGGAGTGATCAAGCTGCATGGGCTTTATATTTGCGAACGAAGTTGTAGCAATTGTGTTAGTCCCGTCGGTCTTTTCTTATGCAATTTTCGCTTGATCGATTTTTTGTCTGACGCTTTTGTATTTATCATACATGGCTTAACAGCCACTTTTTAGGAAATCTTTGTTAATTGCTCTCAAAAGCAATTTTTAGCAAATGTATTAATCCTGTTTGTCTCTTATATGCAAATTTTTGCCTGGCCGATATTTCGTCTGAAGCATTTAACTTTCGCCATCAGAAACGGGATAAGAGGTTGCGCCCAGTTTGCATTAAGTTCTCTTAGAGCCGTTCAGACCACTAGTCTTCAAGTATGCGATTAACAGAAACGATTTTGGAGACTTATTCTTATGGTGTGAAGGGCGATTCTTAGAAATTGATCCCACACCCCACCCACCGCGCCCACATCAGTCCCCCCAATCCACTTTTGTGTATATCTGGTACTGCAAAATTAAACATGCAAAATGATCCTGATTTTTTCAATGCTTTGAAAATTTTTTGGCATTCGATCTTCAGATGTTGATACTAAGTTACTGCATAGATTTTAGTGGCAATAAAGTTGTTTTCAAAATATAGATATTACAAATTATAGCAATTTTTCATTAAAATTTGCCATTTCCTAGTGTTTTGAAAGTTGTGGTCATCTTGCAAGTTTTACAATCTTTAGAAGTCAATTAAACTTTCATGGGCTTGACGATGGGTCAGTGGTTAGTTTTGGATATTAATGAAATGATTTAAAGATAAAAATAATAATGTCAAGATCTTTACCAATATCTAGATAAAATCTAGATAAAGTTTTCATCTTTTGAAATTTTCGTTAATATGACGTGTTTGATATCGAGGGGCCAACCAAGCCTTTTCAAAGCTTATGCATGAGTGAAGACCTTTTTAGTGGCATCAATTTGGTTTTGAGAACGTTACCAAGAAGCGGAGCAATTTTTCTTTATTTCCTGCCACAATTTTCCAAAGTATAGTTTTTTCTTGTTAATTGCTCTCAAACGAAGTTTGTAGCAATTATATTAGTCCTGTCGGTCTTTTTTTTATGCGATTTTTCGCTTGACCATTTTCCGTCTGACGCTTTTGACTTTTTGTCCTCAAAAACGGGATAAACAGGTAGCGCCCAGCGGGCATTAACTGCTCTTAGAGCCTTTAGCTCTGTTTCAGCTCAAACTGTTTTGGAGACTTATACTTAGGTTGTGAAGGGCGGTTCTTAGAGGTTGACGACACCCCCACTGTTGACCCCCCCCCCCCTATTGCCGCCCCCCCATCGCGCTGTTGCCCCCCCACCAACCCCACTGTTGCCCACCCCCTCGCCATCAAACCCCCGTGTACCCCCCCCCCCCACCCCCGGCGGAATTTTTCAACACGACGAATTTCAGCATTTTTTTGATAAAACTTGCACTTTTTAAGTTTTTTTTAACATTTATTGTCAGTTTATTATCGCTATTATCAGTTTATTTGTCATTATTGTCATTTTTTCAGGTTTTTCAGCCTAACAGAAAATCTCCGTTAGGGTTGGATAATGAGTTACTGAAAAGTGTTTGTTGGCCATGGATTAGTTACAACTTTTATCACAAATTTTAGCATTTTTTTTGCAACTTCTAATTTTTTTCTTGGTCATTTTCTAAGTCGTTTTCTTGGTTTCTCCAACCTCAACAGCCAAATAACCTCCTCTAGAGTTTGAGTTGAGGTTATTGCATAGCTTCTAGGTGTAATGGAAGGTTTTTCAAGATTTTAAGAGGCAATTTTTAAAATTATTTGCAATTTTTTTTTAGTTTTCTTTAATCTTTTTGAAGTTTTTATAATTTTTTCGGCAGCAGGGTCCTAGAGACCTCCTCCAAGCGTCATGAAAAGCTTTCGCATAGTTTCTAGATTCATGGAATTATTATCAATATTATAATGACTCCAGCTTTAGCTCTTTTTTGATAAAATTTATTTTTTTTTAACTTTTCGAAAAATTGTTGTCCAAGTTTATGGATGTTTTTGAGCCAGTAAAACTAATTAAAGCTTGAAATAGTGATACTGGATAGTCTCTTGGGGCAATGAAAGTGGTTTTGAAGATTTTAATGTCTTGAGTTTTAGCAAGATTTTGTTAAAAATTGCGATTGTTTTCAAAATTTTTGAGTGTTCTTGTCCTTTTCTGTGTTTAACTATCAATACTGGCCAATGAAGTTTTTCAAGTCTTGCAGATGGGTTACTTGACATAATTCAGGAGAGAAAAAATAGTTGTGAACATTTTCACTGCGAAATCTGGAAGCTTTTTCAAATTTTGCAATATTTTTGCAAAATTTTTTAATTATGTTTTCTATTTGATTTGTTTACACACAAAGCTAGAAAACTAAAAGTTGAAGAGTCGAATCAAGCTAGCGCTGGGTTCAATAAACCGTGGCTAGCTACTGACGAAGCCAACCGCTCGCCGGTCGTTTGAGAGCAATTCGCCCGACGTTAGTCGGTTATGTTTCTTACTCTTGTTTTGCTTTATCTAAATTGCTCTCATTCACAATTGCCAGCAGCTGAACTCAAGTGGCGGCAGTTAATTATAAGTGAATTTAGTTACTCCCCCTTGTCTGTAGCAAGCTGCGGAAGATTCGAGCTCCCAATAGTTTGAGAGCGATTCTTCCGACGTTAGACAGTTATGTTATTGAATTGAGAATATTCTGTCGTTTATTGAACCGCTCAGTAACTGAAATGCTTATTTGTACGTCCTTTGTTACGCTTGGGAGTAAGTTTTCAAATCATTTTTGTGTTTAATTTTTCTCATCATACGTGACTTCGAAGGGACTTCTAAAATTATAATATGGAAATTGTTTTGGTCATGTCAAAATTGTACACCAACTTATAATCCATGTTGAATTTTGAGTCAAACATCGGCTGGCACTTGAGTGTTAACTGTAGACGGTGGGGGGTTTCTATGTTATATTTTTCATTTGACATATGGATTATATTTCAGATGACATCTCTCAGCACAATCCGCTTTCATTCACATCTAAAACACAAATTCACGTGGACAGTGCGAAATCAACATGCAATTCCCTTTCCATTGCATTGTACCACTCCCAGCCAAACACGCACTATTGCGTAATTGCAACCGAGATGATTGCGCAACCTCACGGTATAAAGTTGTCCGATTACGAGACGTCTAAATGTATGAATCCGATTCGAGATGTAAATGGCCCCGAGAAGCGAAGTTGGGAGTCGTGTCAAATTACCCCTGATGAAACCTTTTTCGCCCTCGACTCGTTCAGAAAAATCGATATTGTTTTGAACGGTTTGTTGCCACTGAGCAATTTAGCCGTGGAAGTGTTTGCAATGCCGACTAATAATTTTTATGCTCTTCATGTATGGTCAAAAGTTGGAGACATTTTCAGCGCAAAGACGACTAACTGTTAAGTCACGGAAATTGATTTTTCTGATGTAAAATTGACTCGCTTTCGTACAAATTAGTTTTAAATGAAGTATGCTGTAATATAATCATATTTTGAATTTTAGTTTTCAAAGCAAATTTGATTTACCGCTCTGAGAGATAGCAATTATTTTAGTCCTGTTGTTTTTGTGAAATTATTTTGTCAGGCTGATTTAACTTTTCGATTGACTTTCATGTGCCGAAATTTGAAGTTATTGTTGTAAACGTGTGTCTTTTTAATGTAAAACTGATTGTAAGAGACGGGATGACAAGACCTTGATAGTCAAGTTGTCAAGCTTCAGTGTAATACGACGGTGGCCGTAGGTTTGAGCCCCTCTCTGGTCGGAATTTTTTGGCACCGATTGAAAGTTATCTATGCTGCATCCCGCTCTGAATTATTTTGCCCGGGAGCAACTGAACGAGAGGAATTTCTCGTACTTTAATCGGTTTGTGGTTGAGTGCAACGAGAATACAGAATCCTTCGCAGATTTGTTATATAAGACTAAGTTGAGCAGCCTGATTTTATAAGTTTGTCACTTCAGCGCCTATAAACAGCATTTTTTAAAATCTCAAAAGAAATAAATTTTGAAAAATATTGTCAAAAATAGATTAAGCGCGCGCATTTTTGATTATTAATAGCCGCCGTCAGCCTCTCCATGGATATTATTTAGGCGCTCTCTTTTTTACAATTCAAAGAATTTGAATTGTATTGGGGCGCTGTCTTTTTTAAAGATCTGTTCACACATTTTCATGATTTTTGAAGTAAAATTGGAGTATGATTTTGGTCACGACGAAACATGAAGTAGAACGAAAAAGCGAGTGGTTTTGCGGCGTGGATTTTTTTGGCTCTAATTTTAAAGTAGAGTGAGAAAACCGTGTTTGAACAGAAATTCGCTTTCTCGCTAGTGGTTTTTTCACATGAGACAATTTCACTTTGGTTTCAACTGTTTTTCCGATTTTTTTTCCAATGCGTTTTCCCAATCCATTTTTAGTTCATTCTAGTTTGTTTCAACTAGGCCTAGTTTTTTTTGAACAATTTTTCCATTTCTCGCTAGTGGTTTTTTGTTCACATGCGGCATTTCGACATAGATTTACTGTTTTTTATCTGATTTTTATAGAAATATAAAAATTTTCCCAATTCACTCGTAGTCCGTTCTATGTGTAGTTTTTTGTTAAGTCAATGAAATTTCTTTGAATTGTACGTCAGGACTTGTCCTGCTATGTTTTTTTTTGTCAAATTGGAGTAGTGATTTTGGTCAGGCCTAAGCAGTAAATGGAGCGAAAAAACGAGAGGTTTTGCAGCGTCAAATTTTTTCGCTCTACTTTTAACGTTGAATAAGAAAACCGTTTTTGGACAAAAACCGCTCTCTCGCTAGTGGTTTTTTTTTTCACATGCGGAAATTTGACATTGATTTTTATCTGAGTTTTTCGGAAACGGTTTTCCCAATTCATTAATAGTCCGTTCTAAGTCTAGTTTTTGTTTTGTCAATGAAAATTCGTTGAATTGTACATCAGTACTTGTCCTGCTATGTTTTTAAATTTGCTTCCCATTTTTTTCACGTTTTTCGCATCACATTAGTCACAATTGGTCAACATTGGTCAACGGAGGCTACGATTCGACAATTTACCGTCTATTTTTTATTAGGCTGCTAAGAATCGGCTAAATTAAACCGCAAAATTTTAACAAATTGTAGAGTTTTTCAATCCAAAGAAAATGGAAACTAAAAAAATTGCTTTAGGTATTGTAGTTAATTTGATTTTTATGCCATTGTTTTCAATAATTAATTTTACCGATGAAACAGTTGAGAGATTTGATAAATATGGTATGCACGAAAGTCCTGGCTAACTCATTTTTTACGCGTTTTTTTCATTTTACGGTTCTGCTCGTGAAAATGCGCTACGAACAAAATTTTTACTTCATTGTTCTCTTCAGGGAAAACGACAAATTGCCGCCGTTAGATTCATATCGCTTTGTTTGAGAGTTGTTTATTTGAAAGTTTGCGGGGAGGGACTTTAATAATAAGAAAGTTTGTTAGCTGATAATTTTTAAAGTTTTTCAAATAAAAGGCTAATTCGACAAAGTATCCTGAAAATCTATATGGAATCTAAAATATTAGTTTGCCCAAGATCTTTTGACGTGGATTTAGAATGATTCAAAGGCTTTCAAACAATTGGAAGATATGCTACATCAATTCAAATGA
>NW_027449266.1:0-7500 GCF_964194025.1 Convolutriloba macropyga
TAGCCATTCCAAAGAAGCACGTCTTAAAGCAACAGATTATATCATTATTCACTTGTTTTGGTCATAAATTGAATGAGAAATTCGGAAAAGTTTAAAAAATTAAGCTCCTTTCTCAATATGATAAAACAAGTTCTTTCCTCCGCAAATGCAGATTTTGCTTGGATATTTGTTGCAAATATTCTTACTTACCACATCTGAGGTCTTTTTTTCCGGCAAATCCCAATGGAGAGGTGGGAAACAACTTGGAAGTTGTTTCCCACTTCGCAATTAAGGTTATGATGTTTTGTGGTTTTGACATAAAACGACATCCAGCGAAATTTGACGTAAATCGTGAAAGAAAAAATGTCGAATTAACAACAAAAATTGATAATTTAGCTTCAAGGTTTTGAATGGCATTAGAGAGGCACAAAAATAGCTTCTAAAAAGCAGTTTGGTTGCTTAAAACACAACTCAGTCATTAAAATTTAAGAAAAGATAAAATTTTCAGCATTCAGTCTTGAATAATTTTCCGACAAATAATTTTCACGACTTAAACAAACAATTTCATTGAATACTGGCTTGCGTGAGAAAAATGCGCTGTTAGTCACTAAATTTATTTCCCAATTGAAAACAAGTGAAAATTTGCGAAACATTCAGATCATGTTTATTTGCGATCAATTAAATTTTTAGTGATTAATTGAAGAATTTGCCTAAACGTACCTCACAAATGTTTTAATTCAACCGTTCACCATTGTCTTAAAAAATTTTTACAATGATATTGTGACTCATGTTAACCGTTTATCAACACAAACAATCTGATTAAAGAAAAAATAAAGATCAAGCAGTGAGCGTGTGGTCATTTTCGGAGAATTGGGGTTGAAAATATTTAATAAATTATAAAATACTGAACCAATCAAAACGAAACATAGCTCATTAGATTGCGCGGAAAACGAGCTTCAAAGCTATATATACATTTAATGGTTTCACTAAAGTACTTAGGAAATAAAAGCCTATGAGCATTGAACCACGATGCTCTTTTTTCAATTGGTACCAAACGCTCGTTCGGTTATAATTTCCCGAAGGGTGCATCACAAGCATTCACCACAGTCTTAAGAGTTTTTTGCAATAATATCGCGAGTCATATTAACTGGTTAACAACAATAACACTCTGATTAAAGAAAAATTAAAGATCGAGCAGTGAGCATGTGGCCATTTTCGGAGGTTTGGGGGTGAAAATCGTTAATAACTTTTCAAATACTAAACCAATTAAGACAAGAAACAGCTCATTAGAATGAACGGAAAACGGGAATTAAAAGCATGTTCACCATAACTTGATTATGTTAAGTACTTAGGAAATCAAAGCCACCGAGCATTCAGTTACCATGCCCTCTTTTCAATAGGTGCGAATTGCTCTTTCGGTCACAGTTTCCCGAAGAGCACACCAAAAACGTTCAACATAGCCTTAAAAGTTTTGGTACGAATAAATTGTAAATCGTAATAACCGGTTACTAACATAATCATTCTGATTTTTGTAAAGCGTTGAAATTAGTCTACGGATGTGCTAAAATAGCGGTAAAACTTTGTAAGAAATGCGCTGAAGCTATATTGTTTTTACGGTTCCTTAAAAACGCAAAAACTTTTTTGCGGATGTGCTGAATTGGCGCTAAAATTTTGTACAAAATGCGTTGAAAAGAATGCCGAAACTTTGACTAGAACTGTACTCAAAAGGCGCTGATGTTATGTAAGAAATTGAAATGAAGATGCGTTGGAATTTAAAATTTTCTGCAATCAATGCACTTCTTACAAAAAAACGCGCTGAAACGACGCTTACATCTGATTCAATAGACTACAATTTAACAACAAATTGAGGCATAATTCAAAAGTTCCACAAAAGTTTCCACAAACTGCATTGAAGCCAAAAAAACCTTTCCGCTAACATTAAGGTATAAATTGTTAAGACATCATTTGCCATTAACTGTGGTCTGTCAATAAATGAGTTTTGAAGTCTTTCTGCTCTGCAAATAACACAAAACACACAAGGTCAAACTTCCCTAAAAACAACGCACCATTACAATTCGAATAATGTTTAAACAATAAAAATCAACAAATATAATAAAAATGGCCTTAATTTTGTAGCTGCTCCTTAAAAACCAAAATTTCTCAAACTATCCAAACTAAATGATAGTTTTTTTCGGAAACTTGTCAAGTTGTATTAAAGAAAAACCAATATGTATCAAGTAATGTTCCAATTTCGATCATCGCTACGGATACAACAACAACAACAACAACAACAACAACAACAACTACTACTACTAACACTACAACTACTACTACTACTACTACTACTACTACTACTACTACTACTACAACTACTACTACTACTACTACTACTACTACTACTACTACTACTACTACTACTACTACTACTACTACTACTACTACTACTACTACTACTACTACTACTACTACTACTACTACTACTACTACTACTACTACTACTACTACTACTACTACTACTACTACTACTACTACTACTACTACTACTACTACTACTACTACTACTACTACTACTACTACTACTACTACTACTACTACTACTACTACTACTACTACTACTACTACTACTACTACTACTACTACTACTACTACTACTACTACTACTACTACTACTACTACTACTACTACTACTACTACTACTACTACTACTACTACTACTACTACTACTACTACTACTACTACTACTACTACTACTACTGTTTCAACACTTTACTTCCAAATATGAAATAAAGGCACGGTTGGCAACAAATACAAATACAAATACAAATACAAACAAAACAAGAAGAGTTATTTGTTTGGTTATTCTGTGAAGTGCTGTACGACGAAATTGTTGAAGGCATTCTTTGACCCGGTTGCTGCTTTCTCCTGCAATCTGGTGAACGATACTTTGTTTCGTACACAGTCTCCTTCGATTTGACTCATCCACGTTTTCCGTTGTCCCCCAGGAGCGCGTCTGGCATGGGCGTATTGATCGGGCGGGTCCCAATCGAAGGCACTGCGGGCTAATCTTCCTGGTTCCATTCTCTGGATGTGACCGTACCATTTTATCCGTTTGAGCATGATCATCGTGGATAGTTGGGGCATTCGCGATCTTGACATAATTTCATCGTTCGTTGCTTTCTCCAGATATGACACACGTAGAATTCTCCGAAGACAACCACAGTGGAAACTCTCAAGTTTTCTCTCCATTAATTTCGAAAGAGTCCAAGTCTCTGAGCTGTACAGCACGGCTGATAAAACGAGTGCTTTGTACAAATTGCACTTGAGGTGCACGCTGAGCTGCTTGCTCTTCCAGAGATTTTGGAAGTTAGCAAACCGTTGTCTACCTTCTGCAAGTTTGCAATTGACTTCCTGGAGGTCTCCATGCTTGAGGCTGACATATGATCCGAGATACTTGAATTCAAACTCGTTTCCGATAACATCTTGTACTTTGCAGGAAAACACGCGTGTGGCAGCTGCTTTAGGTTTGCCACAGTATCTCGATTGGTGAACTTTTCGGCCATTGACTGTTTTGAACTTCCTTTCACACTTGTCTGACATCTTAAAGACTCTTGATCAGCCACCGCTGACCCACTCTCATTTTCTAGCGACTCTAAATCCGCTACTGCAGATTGTTGTTAAATGTAGTTGATGACAAGGCCGAATAGGATTGGGGACCACACATCACCCTGCCTAACGCCTGTTCTGACATCAAATAAGCGTCCCTTCTCACCTTCGGCTTTGACTCGACATTTGAATCCATCATAGCTGTTTCTTATGATGTTTATACTACTACTACTACTACTACTACTACTACTACTACTACTACTACTACTACTACTACTACTACTACTACTACTACTACTACTACTACTACTACTACTACTACTACTACTACTACTACTACTACTACTACTACTACTACTACTACTACTACTACTACTACTACTACTACTACTACTACTACTACTACTACTACTACTACTACTACTACTACTACTACTACTACTACTACTACTACTACTACTACTACTACTACTACTACTACTACTACTACTACTACTACTACTACTACTACTACTACTACTACTACTACTACTACTACTACTACTACTACTACTACTACTACTACTACTACTACTACTACTACTACTACTACTACTACTACTACTACTACTACTACTACTACTACTACTACTACTACTACTACTACTACTACTACTACTACTACTACTACTACTACTACTACTACTACTACTACTACTACTACTACTACTACTACTACTACTACTACTACTACTACTACTACTACTACTACTACTACTACTACTACTACTACTACTACTACTACTACTACTACTACTACTACTACTACTACTACTACTACTACTACTACTACTACTACTACTACTACTACTACTACTACTACTACTACTACTACTACTACTACTACTACTACTACTACTACTACTACTACTACTACTACTACTACTACTACTACTACTACTACTACTACTACTACTACTACTACTACTACTGTTTCAACACTTTAATTCCAAATATGAAATAAAGGCACGGTTGGCAACAAATACAAATACAAATACAAATACAAACAAAACAAGAAGAGTTATTTGTTTGGTTATTCTGTGAAGTGCTGTACGACGAAATTGTTGAAGGCATTCTTTGACCCGGTTGCTGCTTTCTCCTGCAATCTGGTGAACGATACTTTGTTTCGTACACAGTCTCCTTCGATTTGACTCATCCACGTTTTCCGTTGCCCCCCAGGAGCGCGTCTGGCATGGGCGTATTGATCGGGCGGGTCCCAATCGAAGGCACTGCGGGCTAATCTTCCTGGTTCCATTCTCTGGATGTGACCGTACCATTTTATCCGTTTGAGCATGATCATCGTGGATAGTTGGGGCATTCGCGATCTTGACATAATTTCATCGTTCGTTGCTTTCTCCAGATATGACACACGTAGAATTCTCCGAAGACAACCACAGTGGAAACTCTCAAGTTTTCTCTCCATTAATTTCGAAAGAGTCCAAGTCTCTGAGCTGTACAGCAGGGCTGATAAAACGAGTGCTTTGTACAAATTGCACTTGAGGTGCACGCTGAGCTGCTTGCTCTTCCAGAGATTTTGGAAGTTAGCAAACCGTTGTCTACCTTCTGCAAGTTTGCAATTGACTTCCTGGAGGTCTCCATGCTTGAGGCTGACATATGATCCGAGATACTTGAACGCTTCTATGTTTTCAAACTCGTTTCCGATAACATCTTGTACTTTGCAGGAAAACACGCGTGTGGCAGCTGCTTTAGGTTTGCCACAGTATCTCGATTGGTGAACTTTTCGGCCATTGACTGTTTTGAACTTCCTTTCACACTTGTCACAGGTGAGGCTCGCCTCTAGTTGCTCGAACTTTGACTTGTCGACGACATTCTTTGACAAACCGGCTTTGCAGAATCTTGTTTGGTGCACTTTGCGTCCGGTAACTGTACTGAATTGCCGCTGACAGTTCTGACATCTTAAAGACTCTTGATCAGCCACCGCTGACCCACTCTCATTTTCTAGCGACTCTAAATCCGCTACTGCAGATTGTTGTTGTGAAGCTACCAACGCTGGTTTAGCCTCCGCTAAGCTTTTCAATCTGAGCTTCCGGCCATCTTGTGTTTCGAACCAGCCCGCTTTCTTTTTCGTTCCCAGCAGCACCTCCGTGCCGATGGTTAGTCGTGACTGGCTAGATGTCTCTGCCAGGAGTCCTAGTTTGCCTTTATGTGTTCCAGTGAGTATCTCCACGTTCTGTTGGATACTAGGCACTGCAACAACATTTGGGCTGTCGCATTTTACGCCCATATTCTTTGTTTTGGCCACATTAATCTTCAGACCAGCGGCTTCCGCTAGGGCCTCGATTCGATGTAGGTTTTCCTGCACCTCACTGTCTGAGACCCCCACGAGGGCAACATCATCAGCAAAATCTAAGTCAGCCACCAATCTCCCAATGTCTAATCCTCCATGCACCGAGTTAGCTAAAATGTAGTTGATGACAAGGCCGAATAGGATTGGGGACCACACATCACCCTGCCTAACGCCTGTTCTGACATCAAATAAGCGTCCCTTCTCACCTTCGGCTTTGACTCGACATTTGAATCCATCATAGCTGTTTCTTATGATGTTTATCACTTTTTGCTGCAGACCATAGTGTTTCATTATCTGGTACATCTGCTCACGATCGACAGAATCGAATGCCGCTCGAAAGTCTATGAAACAAAAGCTAATATCCAATTGAAACGCCATTGATTTCTCTATTATTTGACGCAGGGCAAAGAGTTGATCGGCGCATCCTCTGCTTTTTCTGAAGCCGCACTGCTCTTCCCTTAAGACGCGATCCACTGAATCTTTGCATCGATTGAGAGTAACGGAAGCGAACACTTTGCCTGGTACTGACAATAGAGAGATCCCTCGGTGGTTCGAACACTCTGACCTCTTTCCTTTACTCTTGTATAATGGGACAATTTCTGCTACCTTCCAGTCATCGGGCAGAACTTCCGTCGACCAACATTTATCTATGATGTCCCAGAGCCACTCGACAATACCCTTGTGTGCTTTCAACATCTCACAGGAAATGTTATCGGGTCCACTTGCCTTGCCATTCTTCAACCTGCGGACAGCTTCAAGCACTTCTTCAAATCGAATTGGGCTCAGGTCAATCGGCAAGCTTTCAGCTGCTTCTTCGGGATCCAATCTCGTACTGCAACTGAATGTTGAGGGATTCAGGAGTTGACTAAAATGTTCCGTCCAGCGTTCAAGTCGTTCCTCTTTCGTCCGTAAGTTGACGCCAGTGCTTGAAACTAATTTGGTCAACTGGGGCCTCCAGTTTCGGCAAATCTGCTGTGATTCCCCAAAAACCTCCTTTAAGTTGCCTCTGTCCGCGAAGCTCTGCACTTCTTGGCCTTTGCGTTCAAGCCATGCCCGTTTGTCTGCACGTAGAGCTTTTCTGACTTCCTTACAGCAGTTTGTGAACTCTAACAGCGCCTCCGCGCTGCTGTGTTTCTTTAACTGTAGATCGGCTCGTTTCCGGATAAGTTCCAGAGAATCTGGAGAAATCCAAGGTTTGTTCACTCGCTTGTCCGGAAGGAGGCATTTCACTGCTGCTTGGTTCAGGGCTTTTCGAAAATTGTCCCAAGACTGCTCTGTATTCTCGAAATCGCCGCTCTTATCAAGATGTAACTTGACCTCCTGCGTGAATAAGTCACGCGTTGTTTCATCTTGCAGCTTTGCAGAACTGATTCTGGGCGTGAAGCATGACTTTTTAGACAAAAGTTTCATAGATACTTCCGCAATGACCAGTTCGTGATCGGTAATTGTGGTTTTCCCTCTTCTGGACCTCACATTCGTCAGACATCCTCTGTATCTCTCTGCAAACAGAATGTGATCCAGCATCTTTTTTAGACAACTCGGATCGGGAGGGTTGAAGGTGTACCGATGCA
>NW_027449266.1:12500-26804 GCF_964194025.1 Convolutriloba macropyga
GTTTGTGTTTCTGTGTGTGTGCCTGTGTGTATATGTGAGCGCGCGTGTGCGTGTGTGCATGTGTGTGCGTCTATGTGTGTGTTTTTGTGTCTGTGAGTGCGTGTGTGTGGTTCCTTTGTGTAAGTGTGTGTAAGTGTGCATGTGTGTGCGTCTGTGTGTGCGTCTGTGTGTGTGTGTGTGCGCGTGTGCGTACGTGTGTGTGCGTGTGCGTACGTGTGTGTGTTTGTGTGTGTGTGTGTGTGTGTAAGTGTGCATGTGTGTGCGTCTGTGTGTGCGTGTGCGTACGTGTGTGTGTGTGTGTGTGTGCGCGTGTGCGTACGTGTGTGTGTGTGTGTGTGTGTGTGTGTGTGTGTGTGTGTGTGTGTGCGTGTGTGTGTGTGTGTGTGGGTGAATTGTTTATGTGTGTGTGGTGTGTCATGCGTGTCTGCGTGTCCAAGTGTGTTAATAATTCTCTTAGTGTCTGGTCTATTGACTGACTGTCGCGCAGTTTCGCACTGTCTGGTTTGTCGAACTACTGTCGAACAATTTCTGATTGTTCGCGCTATTTCGCACAATTTCGCATAATTTCCCGGAGTTTCGCTTCATACTCCAATTATTGTCTGGACTGTCGAGTCATGGGTGTTTTGTGTCTGTATCGTCTGGTTCATACTTCCACGACCTCAACCCGGGAGGTCGTACTTATACTAACTTACGTTTTCATGCGAAAATCATGTGCGTTAAAAATATAAAAATAAAACATCCGGGAGTTATGTTATTTTTGCTTTTTTAATTTTTCAGCAATTAGTTTGGAATTACCTAACTCTAATTGTTTAATTGTGTTAGGAAAAAACTGAATGATCACTTGAATTATAACGCAAAAAAATATATAGAGCGCTGGAGTCCATGATCTACACATTGGGTAAAAATCCAGAAAACTGGTTATAAAAGAGGGTCGTGCTCTATTTAAAGGGAGAAAAGGGTTTTATCAGGCTGGGATTGGCGGAGAATTCAAACCATAAGTTTCCGTCTGCTGCAGTTCTATTGAGGAAAGATGCTACGATATCAATAGCTTCCAACTCCTAAATTAAACTCTTTTTCAACTAACCCGCTTTTAATTTCACTTTCCCTGTTGCAATTTTGTTTACAGTTGCTGCGTTGCTACCTCGTCATTTACAGGAGCAAGAAAACGTAAGCATAACCGAAACATTTTCCATAATCAGAAAATAGAACTTATGAAACAATTTATGCTCGCTCGATTTTTGTTTTCAGTGGAATGATTGCTAAAGCTTATACGTATACTGAACTAAACACACTCACAAATAAACTCAATGCGACTTACAGATCAATAAAAAAGATTAAACATAGGTAAGTACAGTCAACTATTACAATGTATTAAGATACAAAAGTTGTAATCAGATTCAAAGGTCCAGTGAAATCACCCAAAATTCCGATTCCGGTAGATGCTTGCTATGATTGTTATGCAGTTGCACCAACATTATTAGTTGAGTTTAGATTGTATTACGACTCCCCATTCGACATAGGCCTCATACAGCTGGACTCACCAATCACAGATCCACAGGCTATAATCCCTCTCTGCACTGAAGACTCTCTTCCCAATAACATCTATGGACTCTGTGGGTTGGGATCAACCGCAATGACTTCAAAAAATATGTATGTTTTTAATCATCGTATTTGAGATTTTTTCAAGCAATTTTGATCGATTGACTCATTTTCAGTAAACGGTTATAGGCGGAAAATTCTGAAAATTCGGCTGAAAATGCCTTAAAAACCAACTCAAAATTCTAAATTTTCTGTCAAAATTTTCAAAAAGTTGATAAGCAACTAAGTACTAAGAAGCTAATTCTATGAAACACAATTGAAGGGGTAGATAGTCCTGTTTGTTAAATTCCTGATTTTTATTGCTTCACAACATTACTTTACATTTCATCGCTGAAGAGTCAACATTTTATGAGGCAAATCAACACATGTTTTGTCCGTTTTCGACCTATTGAAGTTCAATTTGGCAATAAGCTGTTCAGAGAAGAGCAAAGTGTACAACTTTAGGATCACATATTTCAAACTCCAATTCTAGGAGAAAAGTGAAATCATAGTAAATGAATGATAAATATTTTTGGTTTCTTAAGAAACTCATTAAAAAAACGACAATATGTGCTTGCTTTTGAATGACTATATAAAAGCTCTATGAGTAGAGCTAATGAGTTGACTCCTCAGATTTGTTTAAGCTGATTGTCGTTTTATAATTTTGAGACGAAAAAGTGTTCGACAAATTTCCTGCTTAGGAATAAAATCTGTCACTTTTTTTCAAATCGGGTCTCGCTTGAAATTCTGGCAAACAGAACTTTATCTAAACTAATACTACCGTAGTCCAGAAACATTTAGTTTTTAAACATATGAAATTGTTGTTATCGTATTTTTTTCCTAGCAAAAAAAAACGATGAAAAACGTTCCTACGATTTTTTAGTCTGAATCATCGTTTTGTTCAGTATTTAACATAATAAAGAATTAATATCGTCGTTTTTAAACGAAAAACAGACTTGGTTTCGTTGTTCTATAAACGTAAGAGAGATTCGGTAAGAGATATTTGGAGGAAATACCGTGAACTTTATCTTCTGGGTTTTAAGAGCAGACCGAACAAAAAACTGTCGGCATGTTTGTCTTCAAACGTAATTAATCATCAAAAAAATTTCTTGTAAACTACAAAAAAAGATGTCAAAAATGAGTGAATGTGAATTAATCAACAAGATCCATCATCAATGTTCAACATGCATTTTACATTTTTGAATATAAAATGAACAAAAAAAACTTTGGTCGTTCAATTATTTTTGTAAACGAGTTAGAAAAAACATTTCAATAATCTAAGACACTTTTCACAAAGAAAATGGATTGAAATTCCTGTCAAAAAACGCTTTCATAACGTTTGACTAAATTATACATGGAAAAACAAAATTTCCTATGAAAAAAAGACAATTTTTTACGTCAAAACCCAACATACCGACGCTTTCTTACTTTTCAAACGAATTATATCAAAGATTCTTTTACAATTTTTTTGCTGTTTCTGTTTGTTCTGCTCGACTAGGGTATTTTATAGACAACAATCAGACGTTTACAAGCGAGAAAATCCGCAATTTTTTTTTACTATTACATCCAATTATGCCATCGTAATTGGCTTCGTTTTAAATCAAACATGATGTCGTATCTTTTTCAAACCGAAAACACGCCAATGATTTTCTACTTTCCAAAACCAAACATACCGATCCGCCACTACTCGTGAAAACGATGAAACTGTAAAAGTCCTGCATTCCAAATCTTGTGGTGTTCGGAACAGAAGATGTCAAAATTTCTTAGTTTTATTGGTTTTTGTTTGGTGTTCTAGACTAGTGACCAAATGTATATTGAAGTATGTACACCTGTGTAAGCAAAACTGAAGACAAGTTGAGCAAAAAAACAGGAAACTAAATTTACAAACAAATTCTTCGGAGATAAAAATTAAGAGCGGTCTTTCTCTCGGATAGATCTGAATTGGATTTGACCTTTTTGTAGTATATATGATTTTAAGACAGTACTTTTTGATTTTTCTTTTGTAATCTTTCATATTTTCCCTGATTGCTTTCATAATCTGATCTCTCCCGTGGCTAGACTGGATGGTTATCTTGTATCATCTTACAAGATTCTCTCATAAGATGTTTATCGTTTAAGATCATGATCTTTTAAGAGAAATGCATATCTTGCAAGATTTTTGTTTTTATTAAAAGGTTATCTAAAATTTAGGAGACTGAAAAGTTTTTGTTTCTTTGCTTTTAACAAGGGCACCAATACCTCAGAATAGCACTACACACACGATTAAAATGTGATGGAAATCAAAATCAATAGTCACTGAACTTATGGACAGGCATGAAAGGGCCCTTTAGCTCCAAATATTGAATTTCCAAAATTCGATAATTCTAATTAGTAGAACTTCATGGACAAATTTTGGAAAACCTTATGGTAAGCTCCTTCACGGTTTTGTTGTTGAAACGAAGCTTTAAATCGAACTGTTATCTTCTAAGATTCTATTAAGACGAACGATTATCTTGTATGATTTTTAAGACAAATAAATAACATATAAATTTCTTTTAAGACAAACGTCTTAAAAGAAATTTGTCTTACAAGATCTTGTAAGGCGAGTGGCTATCTTATAGCGTTCTTGTAAATTTAAACGAATGTTTACTTTTAAAGATTATGCCAGAAAATCTTATAAGACGAAGCTTCCTCTTGTAAGATTCCGTCAGAATCTTGCAAGGTCTTACAAAATAACCACTCGGAGTTGTCCCGGGTTACATGGTTTGCTCTGACTTGCGCTTCAATTTAACTATGATCAAATTTTCATTTACTGTCTGAGACTAAAATAACCTCTGATTGTCCCTTGCGGACCCTTCTCCAGATTTTTGTGAGCTCAATTTTTCCCAGTCTGCGTAACTTCTTGCACAATGGGTCAGTGTGCGCCCAAGTAGACGTGTAGTTATGAAAAGGCTTTAAATAAGTAACGAGGCCAACTAACTTTGACTAAACGCTATCGAACTTTGTGTTTAAAGTGGAGCTTCACTCTTTTCATGTGTCTGTCATTAATTTTTCATAGCAATTTTTGGACAAGCACATTCTTTTTAAACCGTTTTTTTTTGTCGGAAATGGTCTATTGATAAGACACAACATGGTCTTTTTCGGACAAATTGCGGTCAATTTTTGTTTTGCTTGAATGCTTGAACAAGCAAACCATTCAGGAAGCAACGCAAAACCTAACATATAATTGGAACAATGCTTCCAAAAGAATTGTAACAATCTGACGACTTTACGGTGAATCAATTGTCACAACAAATTTATCCGGATGAATGGAACTAGGTAACTAAGAGTCGTTCATCAGAAATCCTATGACCATGAGTTTTGTGCGTTGGTAATAGTAATCGAGAATCCCGGTTCGAGGTGTCACCGCTAAAAATCGCTAAAAGATGTAAGATTTGCGGTGAATTTGAGTAAAAGTGTAAGATTTGCGTTCAATGCGATGAATGCGGTGAAAAAAACTTTTAAGCGGTGAAAAATTTTTTTCAGCGCTTAAGCGGTGAAAGAAATTTTTTCACCGCTACAAGCAGGATGCGGTGAAAAAAAATTTTTTCACCGCTACCACCAGAATGCGGTGAAAAAAAATTTTAGTTAGTCAAAAACGTTAGTCAAGCTAGAGTCGAGATGAACAATTTAATAGGGCTAAGGTATTTTCTTTGATTATTTCAGAACATTTTGGTCAAGCTTGGTCTTTTTACTATTCGAGTCCTTAAACCTCAGAGTTCAATTCGTCTGAGACCTCTACCTTAGATTTAACAGTGAGTTGTGACTTAAAACTTTGCTTATTTCTACACGAATAGACTCTAAACAAGGAGGCTTGGTAAGGTGCGTTTGCACATTAGGTTCCGACCCCGCTCATCAACATTTTTCATTTAATTGTCTACCAAATGAGGAAGAGATAAAAAAAATTAACATATCAACATATCGTTCAACAAACTACTGAATGAATAAGACATTCTACTCTAGAGGGCCTATGAGACCTGTGGCTAACATAAAATGAATACCAGAAAAGACGGCAATAAAAATCAAATAGTTACAAATATTAATTACGACCAAAACTCCTTGTCCATTTTTTGAAAACCACTAATAACCAAATCAAAATGGGATCAGATAAAATTTATACTCAGAAGATTATCCGGCACTTTGTTGGAACAAAATATGGGACTTTTCGTTGATGCGAATTGGCAACAAGTCGACCAGAAATGAGCAAAAGGGGCAAAGTTTATTAAAACATTGCTTTTAAAAAAAATTAAATTCGAACTGATTAGAAACATTACGCATCAAATGAAATCATTGAGAGACTTTTTTATACCTCAATAGAGAGCAACTGGGGGCTTTCATTATACAGGATAGGTCATACGACTAGAAAAAAAACGACAAGTACAGGCAAAAACTAAAAATTCTCACGAAAAATTATGCACGAAAACGATGTAAACCCAATCAATTAAATATTAAGCTGATCACTAAAAACCATATCTTAAAATAAAATCTTCCTTTGCTTTTTTTGAAGGTAACAAAATTTGTAAATCCAATGACGCCCTTTATTGTGATATTGTGAAAAGAGAACAAAAACCTACAAAAAAGGGGGCAACTTTGCAAATATCACGAAAATTAATTTTATGAAATCTGGTTGTTCCAAGAAGACAGACCATTCGAGGAAAATAAAACCATTGTGAAGAGCAAATTGTATTTCAAAAGATAAATGATTTGAATTGTATATAGAGATGCTTAGCTATAATTTAACAGAAATAAAATTACCAGATCTCAAAAATCCATCTCTTTTTTATTAAAAACATTTATTTTCAAAATTCGTAGCCAACGAAAGCTTTCGACTAAAAGAGTAGAAAGTTTGTCCTGCAACTACTCGAAAAATTATTTGCGAGTGTTATTAATGAGACTAAATCATAAGACTATAAAATAACATTAAATACAAGCTGAACTAATAAGTTTCTCAAACAACTTTCCGAAACCACACTTTTGAAGCCATTAAATTTATACGATAATAACCGCAGGAACATAACATCTTCATTTGCGTCTCTTTTGACCACCATAATGTCTTTTTGTAAGACGACTATCACAAAATGACAACAAAACGAACCACAAAATCTGAAAAGTATCTAAAATTCACAAAATTCTTCTGAAACAAATTGTTTAAGCCCTGAAGACATCATTTAAAACGTTTAAGCAATATAAAAATTATTGTTTGATTCAACAAACAATTATAAAAATTCTAAATATTGACGATAAGTTGAGAAAATGAAACAACATTGTATAATACGAAAAAAAACGCAAAACAGAACAAAAAGGATAAGTTGAAGAATATTATTACTCATTTTTTAGAATTTTTTTTCGAAAAAGAAAACAACCATTAGCTATTTACCGATATAAGTTATTAGTCTCATTTGTTTATCTATAGGTGGCGACTGAGACGTTTAAGTACACAATATTTGGCATATGACAACAAAAATTAACAACAAATAAAGGACAAAAATAAAAAACTACCAATTTCTGCAAGAGAACGGTGTCGCAGTCCTTCAAACCATGTGTTATGAAAACAAGAAAAATATTCAATTCCAAATGCTGTAAAACGTTTTTCAGTTAGATTGGTAAAAATTGTTAAATTTACAAATGAAACAAAAACAACAGCAAAATTGGGAAATTATGAACAAAATTCAAAAAATTTTGTATGAAAACTCGTAGTACCAAAAGCAAGAAAAACTTCTGTTAAAACAATTGGCCACAAATTTAGTTTGTGTTCTATACGGAGGAAGGATTGACCTGTACTTACTGAGAACAAACAAAATGTTGACTAAAATAATATAAAAAATTGACAAGTTCAAGAAATCAAAGAATTTTCCTTAAAACAAATACATTCAATAACATAAGAGACATTAGGTAACAACCAAATGAATAGAAAAAATTCACTAACAGCTCTTGAGGAAGATATTTAGATATTTGAGTGGTTAAACGTAAAAATGAGACTGCCTAAGAATAACAATTGAAGGCAAAACACAAGAATTCAGTTAAACTGTACTGCAACTCTTCCTCTTCCTCAATGCCATAAAACTCTTTGGTTCTCTGAAAACAAACTGTGACTAGATTCTGCCTCAAGTTTACGTAAATTGAAGCTGTCATTAACGGAGCAGTGAAAAAAAAGTAATGTCAGTAATTATCATTAAAAAAAACAAAAGCAAAATTTTTTGAAAAATGGCAGCATCAAAATAAAAACCAAAAAGTCTCTGATTCTAAGAATCCATGATACTGTCGAACCTCTCACTAACTTTGTCGCGCGCCCAGCAAACCGACCAAGTGTTTCAAGTGTTTTCGAATTAGACCAATTGTTGCGTGGAATTCCTAAAAAATATTTAAAAAAAGAACGATGCATTTTGTATAATCATCGAGTCAAATCTGCAAAAAAACGGCAAAGTTTTAATTCCAGAAGACTTTCATACGGCACCTAATTGCAACTAGCGCTCTTCTTGAGATTATGGAGTCTGTTTTAAGGTTTCTAGGTCACTAAGTCTGGCAAATTTAATCAAAGTGGACCAAAAAAGCATATTTTGTGCCACTTTTGATGAAAAAAGTTTGAATTTTTAAATTTTTATCAACAATTTTAGCCAAAAAAAACTTCAATCAAACAATTCAGCAACGCTATTCTTTCTCTAACGGTAACAAAGACACTCTGCCGTTAAAATTTTGAATCGTTAACTTATTTTGAACTATATTAACGAAATTGTGCCAAATTCTAGCAAAAATTACTGAAAATTTGAACAAAAACAGTCGAATGTTCACAAAACTTTACACCTCGATAACTACCTTTAAAAAACGAAAATCGGAAAAATCTTTTCAATTTCGTATTCTACACTGGACGGGTTTTTCAATGATACCACTCACAATTCTCTACGATGAATATATCGATCGGCCAAAATTGACTGAACAAAAAAAAAACCCAGTTGAGTATATAGTTCCTCCTCCCCACTAGAGTGGGGTCGGAACAATAATGGGTTGCGCCGTCACATTGAACATGAAGCTCTGAGAGATAGTGGATGATGTATTTGCCTTGTTGCAATTGAAAATTGAGCTGCATTTGTTTAGACCAAACATTCTTCAGGAGACCTTTCTATGGGAATCAGAATGGCAACAATATCAAAAGGAGAAAGAATCATTATGTATGGAAAACACGCGTAAGTGTTATGAAGCTAATAATAAAATTTTTGGAACACTAATCGATTTAACTTACCCCAGCTCGAGTATTATATGAATAAGAAAATAAATATTGTACTACAACATCCTGGCATTGGAAACCCGATGATGCGCGTTTGAGTTTCAGAATATGTCCCAAATGATGACTTGATTAATCTTGAATTCAAATAAATTTCCGATTAAGATTTCTAAAGAAACTTCTAAGGAATTTGATTTTGATTTTTTCAGTCAATTTTGCATTTTTGAGTAACATCCGATAAGGTAAGTCGTAATACCTTTGGAATAAGGATAACACCCGCTTTGGTAAGCAACACAACCAAAATTTTAAAAAAGCAACTCTATTGATAGACAGATTCAATTTTTGAAAGATTCTTGCAACATGACCCAAATCTTTCAAGATTCTTGCCAGAAGGATTCAATTCTTGCAAGTATTTTGCAAAAAAAAGTGGAAGAAATATGAATTATCTTGCACGATTTCTGGTCACATTTTTGCAAGATTTTAAACTCGTTAACTAACAGGAAAGAACTTGCCTGAAGACCTACAACCGGACACCAAATTGAAATATTTGCGGTGTCCGGGACAAAACAACCAACTTGACAAAATACCAAAACTACACCCAATATCTTGTAGAAGCAGCTATATGCTAAATTCTAAAAGAATTTTTGAACGAAAAGATGAAAAGGGAAAAATTGGGTACTATGGCATTGGGTATTTTGGATTTTATTTCTCGTGTATAAATTGATGTTTAAAGTGAGCAATAGCATGACTAGTGGAGGTGACAGTGGGTCTCCCCTCTACCTCATGAATAGTCAGAATGGATGCAATCAAGTGCAATGTCTGCAAGGAGTAGTCACACACAGAATAAGAGCAACAGAAGATCCCTTCCTTCGGGCCTACCTGTCAGCTCCTAGAAACTCTAATTTATGTAAGATTGGGGCTGAATGTTTTCTTCTCTTCAAACAAATCTGGCCGAGGGAATCTAAGAGACCTCTCGGAAAAATGTACTTCAAAAGTGTGCCTCATTTTTACAAGTGGATCATGAAAACTATCCTGGATGCCAATACAATAAAGGCTATTTAAATTTGTAAAATTATTTAAAAGTTATACTGTTATGTAACGGAATACAAATAAATATTTAAAAACAAATGCATGCGTTTTAGGGAAGAGCAAACAGGCCTCTTGTATTTGACTATAGAACCACAGCGGCATGATTGAAAATTGGGAGCCAGCAGGGCTTAACAGAGTTTTTAAATTTAGATAATTAGAAATTTGAAATAGATAATTGGCAGCTGAGTCTGCCTCTAAGCCCAACTAATCAAGAGAGGCATAAAACTTTCTTGCAAACTCAAAAAAGATAAACCTTCATGTAAGTTAGTCATGCCTTGGCGATGAGGCCATTTAAATCTTGTGAATCTGTTGATTTATTAATTGAAGCAAACTGTACATAATTTTGCCACAGCCCAGCATCAGAATAATTGAAATTCTGTTTAACTCATAGACCATAAAAAGAAGTCAAGTCAAATAGAACTAGAGCAGATAACAGCAGCTAAAGTCACAAACTGTCAATATTGGTAGTCATTGTGTAAACGTCATTTAATTCATTCTTATGAAGCTCTTTCTTCTCTTATCTCAATCAGAACAATCCGCTCTTCGCTTTCTATGCTGCTTCGTCAAACCTATAGAGCCATTATTATGTAATCAAAGGAATGAACAGATTTTCCGACCATCAGATTTTTACAAGTGTTCCAATTCATTGTCAGAGCTTTCTTAACAGCATTTTGATGGCAGCATTATCAGAAACAAACCTTACGAAATATTAGAAATAATTCATATGTCGATTAACATGAAAAAAAAGTAAAATGCCTATTGCACTAAATTGAAAAATCGCCGTATTTCTGTCGAAGTTATTTTCTACGCCAATATTACGATGGCTATCAAGTTCCCGTCTTACAGACGGAAAGTGGCCCTTATTTTGGCCATAATTGAGTCATTCATATTTGCTGGGACTATATTCGGGTGGAACTCACTCACTCACGTTTTTCAGTCTCAGGGATACTTCAAAACAGGTGAATGATTGGATCTTATGTCCTCGCCCCCAGTGTGCACCTCTCCTTATAACATGGCTCGTATATTCAAACGCATCTGTTCAAACAGCAGATAATGCATCAAAACAGAGAAAAGATTTACACAGAGCAACAAAATTAACTAGTTAAGCAAAGCCGAGTAGTGCTGGGGAAATTTCTAACAACTAACAGGGGTTAGATTCTATTATAGCCTGGGTAAACCATCATACAACTTATGTGGGCATATACAACTTATACAACAGAATCATTACTCTACTTCTTTTGTCTTTAAAACCAATTGAGATTGACAATACCGATAAAAAACTACGCTATCGGCACTTCTTACATAAAATACCGACGATACCGACAAAAACGACGATAATCGACATTTCTTTCATAAAAAACCGACGAAATCGACGAAACTAGGAAACTCAACAAAAAACGACGCTTCCTGCGTCGATTTTGTCGCATTTTCTCAACCCGGGTAGTCATAGAAAGAATATATATGATTTCCTGGAAAACATACAGGAATCACGCAAAAATTTTGAGAGAAGAAAAATTGGAAATCCTTATTTACAATGGAAGTCGAAAAAATAGTCTTCGAAATCATACAAGGTTGTATATGGCACAAAATAGTTTGACTGTTGCCACGAACTACAAAACAAAGTAAAGACAGGGCATTTAAACTGTATATATACTAAACTTGACAGGTTTGGATTTTTTGTCCATATTTTTTTAAGTGTTCCGACATCTTTTGAGGGGGAGGAACTATGTACTCATATAGGTTTTTTGTTCAGTCAATTTCGGCCGATCTATATATTCATTGTAGAGAGTTGAGCCTGGTATCATTAGAAAGCGTGTCCAGCGTAGAGTTTGGAATTAAAAAGCTTTTTTTCGTTTTCATTTTTTATAGGGAGTTAACCAAGATTAAAATTTTTCTGGATAACAGACAAAAATCCGCTGCATTCATTCACATTTTCCGCATTTATGACAAATCATTGGTCATTTTTGCTAAATTCTGTTAAAAATTTTAATGTCTTTGTTATTGGTTATACATTTAAAGATAGAGATTGGTAGCCGATTGGCTCTATCCGAGTTTTTTGGTTAATATTTTTACCAAATTTTTTGCTTTTAGACTTTTGAAAAAATAATGCTTGTTGTAACAAAACAAAAGTACGCAATTGTATCCCGCTTGTTTAAGTAACTTAAAAAGGCCAGAAGTAGGGACCTAATATCTGCTGTCAGAATCTCTGGAAAATCCAGGGAAGGGTAGTTGTACTTTCGATTCCTATAGGAGTCTTCTCGGATTAAAATTTTGCTTTTTGTTTTTAAAGAAATTAACTCAAGGTTTATCGATATTGCAACATATATTTATGGTTTTATTAGATTTTTTTATCCTTTTGCTAATTGATCTAGTTTGCTAGCATGTGAAATATTTAGTTGCTTCTATTGGACGCGCGATTAAAGCAGGGCTGGGTTTGGACTCAATTTAGACACTTACAATCAATAAACATCGAGATCATATTGGTGCGCCGATTTTTCAAAATATATTTTTGCTTTTTTTTATTTCGGTTAGTGACAAAGAAGGTTTCTAATCAGAGCTCATTTAGATAGAGATCCGTTTTACAACAAATTTAGATCAAAAAATCATCTATTATGTCTTCAGAGTGAAGCTCATTGCAACACTTTATATGGCTTTGTCAATGAGTTTTCGTAAATTTTTTTACTGATTTTTGTCTACCTTAATTTTCAGTTGTTTTTGCAGATTCCTGACTTTCTCATACCAATCATATATCTAATGGGATTCCATAAGAGCTATAGGTTAACCATTAAAATTCTTCCAGTTTTTATCTAATGCCTCTTTTGACTTTTAAATAATTTGGTTTAAGGGAAAAAGACTCAAATTATACAAGGCAAAATATATTCCAAATGGAGAAAAAACACTTTCTATTGTGATTTTATATTTGACTAATGGTTTCTTGGCTTTCTTACTACGAAATCTGGAAAATGTTGTGATTTTTGCACACTTGACTATATTTAACGTGGCTATTCGTTCCCGTTTCAAATTATCACATCAAACAGCTCCAATTGGCACCTAAATAATGTGCAAGAAAATATATTGAAAGATATCAATGAATAGCCATACCTATAACGGCAGCGAAAATTTTCTCTCGCATTTTTTTCTTTTTGCCTGTAGTTTTCGCTCTTTTTGTTTTCGTACGGCATATTCTGGTCAATTGAAGAACCTAATAGCTTCTTTGAATTTTTAGGTGATTCAATTTTTTCGTTTCATTAAAAAGCGTTAGCAGTGTTAAACAGCGTTAAACAGTGTTAGCATTTTCTTTTTTTATTTCCCAATTTTTGCACTCATTGTCACCATCAGTCATCTTGGCTCATCATTGACTGGGCTCATCAAGTTTTATTTCTTCCAGGCAACAATTTTTCTGTTGTTCATACTTTGTGTGATGTCCATAGAGCTTAGAAATCTGCTCTCATAAAAATTTTGTGATTTTCCGATACTGGTCAATATTTGTGGTTCTTTTTGATGTCTCTTTCAAAGGTGACCCTTTAGGGAAAAGACCCATATAAAATCAAATAAAAATCAAATAAAAAATGAACCGGATTTGTCATTTTAATGGTTTTAACGTCTTTTACTGTTTTTCAAGAATAGCTTAAGATTTTAACGGTTGGAGCGCAGCTTTATTGTCAAATTGGTCAAATTGATTATTTCTGTCGTTTTTTGTGTCTGCAGTTCGCTTTGAAGTCGTCTGCCAAATTTTGGATAACAAGAGGTCTTTATTGCTTCTAATGATGTATTTTTTAAACTTTCTATTGAGCTAAATTGATAGCTATTAGTTTTACTAAAATTGAGATTGGTTGTTTCAAAAATAGAAACGTATTTTTGGATTTTGCTCTTTTTACTCTTCACTGTTGGCCTGTCATCGAGTCCCTTATCGATCGGTCTCTTTCCTTATCTAATGAAGATAGAGTGAAGTAAAGATTGATTTGTTTACCTTAATTTATATCTAATTTCATTTTCTTTTTGTTATTAAGTGTTTTTATATATAAATATCAGGTTTTAGTCGTAATTAATGTTCGCTATAATTTTATTTTTTTGTTTGTCTTTTTTGGTATTCACATTATTGTCAACTGTCTTCGGGCCTCAATTTCAGCTTAATTGTTTTCCTTTTCTGGTTTTTTAACAAAATTTTAATTTTTGTCTCTTTCTCATTTGGTGGACAATTAAATCAAAACGTGGATGAGCGGGGTCGGAACACACTCATCCTACCGATCCTCCTTTTTGAGTATTTATGGGTCTAAAACTGGCTGCAGAGACTATCGACACTTTAGTCACATAGATAGAGTTACTCTCTCTTTTAGTACTCAACTTTGTAAGAAATTCAGCTTCAGGGTCTTTTGGAGGATCGCATAGTGAGTTGTTTT